>NC_056743.1:10395265-10559881 GCF_019279795.1 Protopterus annectens
TTTAACCACAAAAAGCTGGTATTGCATTAAAAAAAATCTTGATTGTCTGACTGTGCTCCCAGTAATTTGCACCCCCGGCAGTTGCACCTCTAGCCCCATCCTAGCTATGCTACTGGGAGCTTGTAGTCATAGTTAGGTCCTTTTTAGCTGATCAGAAGGTTTATGAAGACCACAATGTAAAAACAAGAGTATCTAATTCAAATGCTTCTCACTGCGCAAGCTAGTTTTCTTTGCACAAATGGGGAATTTTCAAGGGTGGTTTTAGAGAGAAAATGTCAATTCCAGAGGTTTGCGTCTATACATAGTACTGCTAAAACATCCTGCATGACAAGCAGCTACGAGCAAACAAGCCAACTTTATACAGGCATAGAAAACTGACTAAACAAAATAGTCTTGTGGCCAATCAAGAGAAAGGACACACACAAACTTGTTTCTCTGCAAGTTCCAGCTCAAAATAGACTAGTCTAAACCCCACTGTCGCCAGAGTGGGGTCCTTAGTCTCCTTAAAGGACAACTACGGGCAAATGATGAAGAAAACATATATTTTTTATCTTGCCATGATTTACTACACCTCCCAAAGCTGCCTTCAGCAAAATAAGTACTCATTCCTAATTTTATTTTGTTTTTACTCTTGTCTGCCCTCATGGGGGCAGACATGGTGATTCCTTTGGAAAGCTAAATCTGTCCTATAATGCAGACTGTGAGGACAAATAGCCCTACCATTTGTTGTCAGACTAGACTTCCATTCACTTACAATGGAACTCCTGAAAAAAACTGCCAAGTTTGAGAGTCTACAGCTCGTGTGTCATTGACTGGTATGCTGAGTTTTACAAATGTTGTTCCTACTGATGTACTACACATTCTCTGAAAGAAACTTGCAAAAGTGTCAACAAATTACTGAGATAAAAAAGACTTTTCACAAGGAGCAGTTTTGCAAGTTTCAGTTCCTGGCCAGGTTACTCCTCCCATCTCCCTCCTTCAGTGGGCTACAGTCTCACATTTCCAGCTTTGCTAGATTCAACTATTTAGTCAGCTTTGCATGACAATAGAAATAAAAAAAATAGCCTGGTGTGCCACTAAAACTGTTCCCTTGTATCTCTCTTCACTTCTGAATAGCAATTCTCAATAATAAAAAAAAAAAGCAAACTCATCAGTCCAGAGTTTAGGCTAGTCTATCCATTTTTTAAAATGTGCACAGTAAAATATTCAACTTGTAATGCATTTTGGCTGCTGACATGGTTATTTTTACATAGCTATTCTCTTTTAGTATAACCTGAACTTATGGTATTTAACGATAAATTTTACAACAATTCTCAGTTTCTTAACAATGACATCCCAAGCCTCTGATGTGACCTAGTACTTTCTTACTATTACTTTATGTAGTTTGTCTTAGTTGTACACTTGTAGTGTGTTTCTCATCCTCTCAGCAACAGACTCCTGGAGAAGCATATACTTTTATTGAAAGAGTACCAGCAGCTGTAGCAGTGATACCACACTCCAAAACAATGCACTCAAACATAGTACTGACAAACACAAGGGAATGTATATGTCTGAATCAAGCAGTGATGAAATTACTAGGGACTTCACTGAGCAAAATTTCACTCTTAATTTCTCCATTTCATAATGCATAACATTCGCACCACACTTACAAAGGCACACCTCCACCTTCCATAAATACAGCAAACCACACCCACACAACTGCTACGGTTTCTCCCTTCAGTTATTGCAAGCCAAGAATAACACTTTTTAATAAGGATACCTACCAGACAAGTCTGCATAGCACACTTGGTCTACCTGCATCATCGCAGCTCGGGTCTCCCCCCCAGCAACTGCAACATTGCCAGATAAAACCACTGCTACGGTCCGGTTTCTCCCTACAGTTATTGCAAGCCAAGAATAAAGTACAGTTGTGTACTCTTACCATAAATGTAGATGTTCGAGTATGTCCACTGTTAAAGTCATTACTGTAGGGTTCTTCCTGCTGGCAGCAGCCCTAGATCGTCCAGAGTCCCAAAGTCGGGTCCGACGTCGGCTGAAGTCGCTCCTGCCCTGAAGTCAGTGTGCCAGGGGTATAAAGACCTCAGCTGACGCCAATTTCCCCAGTTTTTCTTGCCGCAGATGTCAGGTGCCCAAAAATAAAGGCCAAAAGCTTAATCAAAAAGAATAAGCAAACAAACCAGAACATTCCCAAATATCACCAGCAAAAATACCTCTGAGAAAAAAGAAATGTCAAGGAGACACAGCACTCAAAGAACAACAAAAGAGGGGACAGGAGGGAGAGTAACCCAGACTGTAATAGTGAACATACTCGAACATCTACATTTATGGTAAGAGTACACAACTGTACTATGTTCTTCATGGTTCACTGTTACAGTCATTAGTGTAGGGTTGAATCCCAAAGCTAAGAAAGGGTGGATGGAGAAGGAACAGAAGGGGCGGCCACAAAACCCTGCAGGACTGCAGAGACAAAACCTGCCCTAGATTTAGAATAGAGAGGAGATTGTAGTGCTTAGAAAAAGTATGCACAGAACTCCAAGTTGCAGCTTCTAAGATCTCCTTGGTAGGAACTCCACTGAGAAAAGCTGCCGAAGTGGCAGTAGCTCTGGTAGAATGTGTTCTGACATTAACAGGAACAGGCTTACCATGATGAGAGTAACAGAACTTAATGCAGTGGGCAATCCACTTTGAAATAGTCTGCTTAGTGATTGCTCTCCCCTGTGAGGTAGAAGCATAAGCCACAAACAATTGGTCCGATTTCCTGAAAATCTTGGTCCTGTCCAGGTAAAAACGAAGCTGCCTGTGTATATCTAAAGAATGCAAAATACTTTCCTCTTCACTTTGAGGATTAGGATAAAAGGTAGGCAAATGAATAGACTGATTCAAGGCTACTTTTGAAACCACCTTAGGCATAAAGGTAGGATTAGTCCTCAGGGACACCTTGTCCTGATGAAAAATAATAAAGGGCTCTACAGCCATGAGAGCTTGCAATTCCAAAACTCTTCTGACAGAGGTAATGGCTAAAAGAAAAGCAGTTTTCCATGATAAAAACTTTAAATCTGTGGAAGCTGCAGGTTCAAAAGGAGATAAAGTTAACTTTTCCAAAACAAAGTTGAGATCCCAAGTGGGAACTGGTGCTCTTAAAGGAGGCCTTATATTCTTCGCCCCTCTTATATATTGCTTAAGTAACGGATGAGAAAAGATTGGGGATCCGTATTGTAATGTGCAGAAATAGCAGAAGCATGAATTTTGATAGATGAAAAGATAGGCCCTTATGTAACATCTCTGTTAGGTATTGTAAAATCAGAGGAATGTTTGGAACTGCAGAATCAAAACCCTGGGCCTGAGTCCATGAGCAAAATCTTTTCCATTTACCTGCATAAGATTTCCTGGTGCTGGGCCATCTAGCTTCAAGAATTACATCCAGTACCTGTTTGGTAAGGGTAGAACTGTTTAAAGACCCTGGATCCACCAGCCTGCTAAAGTCAGAGTTTTCACATGGCTGTGCAGGATCTGGCCATCTCATTGAGACAGTAGATATGGAAGTTGTGGCAAAATCCAGGGTGGACCCGGAGCCAGGTCCATCAGGGTGGAATACCAGAATTGCCAAGGCCAGTTGGGAGCCAGTAAAATCATTCGCGGTCTGTCCTGTTTGATTTTCAGAAGTACCCGAGGAAGAAGAGGCAAAGGAGGAAAAGCATATACTGAGAGGTGCTTCCAACTGAATGAAAGAGCATCCACTTTCCATGCTAGCTTGTGGTAGGTCCTCGTGCAGAACGTTTGAAGTTGATGGTTTTGGGGAGATGCAAAAAGATCTATGTCCGGGCACCCTCATGCCTCTGTTATCATCCCGAATATCCGAACATTCAACATCCATTCGTGTGGATCCAAAAGAGTTCTGCTTAGACTGTCCGCCAGAGTGTTGTCCTTTCCTGGCAGGAATTGAGCTAGTAAGTCCACCTTGTTGGCTAGTGCTGTGTGCCATGGCCAAAACTGCACAGGGGGTAAGAATGAGAGCCTCCCTGCTTGTTTATGTACCACATCACCATAGTGTTGTCCGTCTTTATCAGTAATTGCCCGGTAGAATAAGATCTTTGAAGGCTGTCAGGGCATTCTGTACAGCTAGCATCTTCTTCAAATTTATGTGCAGATGCATTTGGTCCTCTGTCCAGGCACCCTGAAGACATTTCCCTTGCATGTGGGCTCCCCATGCATGATCCAAAGCATCCTTCGTTATGACTTGATTGGCTGGAATGGGACAGAAAGGCCTCCCTTGTTTTGGAGACAGGCCTCGGCCCACCAAAGAAACTCCTGCCGGAGATGAGGCAAAATTGCGATCACTGTTTCCAGACTGTGGCAATGCTGAGACCATACACTCTTGAGGTACCATTGTATCTTCCACATATGCAGCCTTGCATATGGTATTAACAGAATGCAGGATGCCATGTAACCCAGAGCCTGCAGAACTTTTCTTGCAGACAGCTGACTCATTAAAGCCAGATTTTTGAAATAAGAAGCCAGTTGCACTTTTTTGTCTGGTGTCAAATAAGCCATCTGGGTTGTAGTGCTCAGAAGCGCACCCAGGAAAGTAATTTGCTGCGTGGGCACCAGGTTTGATTTCTTTAGGTTCACCGTGAACCCTAGGCACAAGAGAAGATGCTGCACAAATGTTAGATGCTGAAGTAAAGTCTCCTTGTCGTCCGCTTGAATGAGACAATCATCCAGATAAGGGTATATTTGAATTCCCTTCTGTCTGCAAAATGCCATTACTGGTGCCAGGCACTTTGTAAAGACCCTGGGCGCAGTAGATAAGCCAAAGGGCAGCACAGAGAACTGGTAATGCCTCGAGCCCGCTTTGAATCTCAGGTACTTTCTGCACTCTTGCCGTATGGGAATATGCAGGTAAGCCTCCTTCAAGTCCAAAGTCACCATCCAAGCGTTCTTGCTCAGCATAGGCAGCAGCTGCTGCAGAGTGAGCATCTTGAATTTTGAAATTTCTAGGAAGGTGTTCAATACGGAAAGGTCCAGGATTGGTCTCCATGCGTTTTCCTTCCTGGGAACCAGGAAAAGTCTTGAATAAAACCCTTGCCCCATTTCTGAATCTGGTACCAAACCTATGGCCCTCATATCCATGAGGGACCGAACTTGCCATTGTGCCTCTGCCCATTGATGCTTTGGCAGATCTGGCCATCCGTTTGATCTTGGCAAGGTATGGAAATGAAACCTGTAACCCCTTGAAACTATGTCCAGAACCCATTTGTCTTGGGTTATGCGGATCCAATTGTGATAAAAAAAGAGAGTTTTCCTCCCAAAGGCACATCCAGGAGGGATGCCCTGGAGCTAGTAAGGGAGAGTCATAATGACTGTTTCCTGTAAGGTTGTGACCTATCTTCCCTTCCCTTAGGAGAGGGGCACTCCACTGCTTATTTCTGAAAGGGGGCTGTGCCTGACCCCTACCTCTGGAATGCCTGTATCTGCCCCTCTGAGGTCTGTCCGAGCTCGGAAAGGACCAAGGTTTAGCTGGCCAATTCCTGCTAAATCTAGGGGGTTGTACCTGAAGAAAATCTTTAACCGTCTGCATAGATTTGGCTTTGTCTTCCATTTTCTTCAATACTTCCTCAGCTTTGGCCCCAAACAAAACATTGTGTTGCAAAGGGACATCTAAAAGCTTTGCTTTAACCTGCTCAGGCAAACTTTGCTCCTTTAACCAAGCGTGCCTTCTAATAACTGCGCCAGTTGCTGCAGCCCTGCAAGAAGCCCCCAAAGAATCAAAACCACAGTGCAGGGTATGTTTACCCACCTGCTCAGTAGCATGCAATAAATCCTGTAATTACTTATTGTCTGCACCACCAGAAACAGCAGACATCTTTTGTTTTAACACAGACAAGAGGTATTGCTGATATTTTAACATAAGAAATTGACAATTCAAAGCTCTAATAGACAATGTAGCAGAAGTATAAACTTTTTTGCCCCATCTTTCCAAGGCTCTGGACTCTCGGTCAGAGGGAATAGAATTCTTAGCAGAGGCCGCTTTAACACCCTTAGGGCCCTGAGAAATAGTTTCTGGATCAGCTGAAGGATTCTTAAAATGATATTTGTGGGAATCTGGAACCCTATAATACCTGTCCAGTTTGACAGGAGCAGGAGGAAAAGAGTCAGGAGAGAGAGATGCCTCTGTAAAACATCATCCACAATGTCCAATACAGGGGGAATAGCCAGGGGTCTATGCTGCGGAAACGGAAGAAAATCCCCAAGCCTTTTCTTAGATTCAGAATATTCCTGCCCTTCCCAGTGAAAATGCTCTCTCATGTCATGCAAGGTTTCCCCAAATGAATAATCCTCAGGAGGAGAGGCCGAAGGAAGGGATTCTTCAGCATCAGAATCCTCATAAGGAGGGAAGGAATAATCCTGCTCAGAAGAGGAAGCAGAAGAAATCAAAACTTGATCTGAGGAATCATAATCTGGCTCTAGCCTAGGTCTCTTGTCAGGAGGGGGATGAGAACCCCTGATCATACTTAACACGTCTTCAGCCATTCTAAGCATCTGTCTTTGAGGTCTAGGGCCCTGAACAGAAGGTGCCTGTGCATGCTGCTTTGTCTTTGCCAGAGCCTTAGTCTTTGCCTTTGTCCTTGACTGCAAAACTGGAGTCATCTGTACATGAAGCTGTGTAGGCCTAAAACTCCCTCAGAAGCCAGTGCCTGCACAGTGGCTCGGACCCATCTGAGGGAGCAATATCCAGAGGTCCAATCCCTGAAAAGTCTGAAGGCCCCATCGGCTCCTCACGGAGTCGGTACAGGCAACCGGTTCAAACATGGCGGACGACAGGGGCTGCGAAAGCACCTCACTGATGACAGCCGAACCGCAACTGGCTCTGGTTGAATAAAATCGTCCACTTTGGACCTCGGAGGCCTGTCTTTATCCTTGCACCTCTTATACACTGCAGTAGCCGGATAATAATCCGATGACGTATTGTAATTAAATCTTTTTCCAAAATAATGGAAGGCAAAATCGTACCTACGCCTAATAGTGCGTTGATTAAACTTAGCACAAAACCTACAATTAGCTACATCGTGGTCAGGACCTAAGCAAGGTATACAGTAAGAGTGAAAATCCTTATGAGGTATTTGCTTCCCACAAGAAATACAGTTGTTAACTTTTTCTGACATCAGACTGGAGCAAGAAAAAGGTTTCCCCAATGGGGTACTTAGCTCAAAAGAAGTCTTCAATTCAAAAGCCACCAAAAACAAACAGGAGTCGGCCGACCTGCACTTGTGAACTGCTTTGCAACGGGCACCGCACTTGAACTAAGAAGTAATCCAAACCACAGACAAGGAACAGGGTACACCAACTTCTCAGGAAGGATGCTGACGGGCACTGCATGGCAAGAAAGACTGGGGAAAATGGCATCAGCTGAGGTCTTTATACCCCTGGCGCACTGATGTCAGGGCAGGAGCGACTTCAGCCGACGTCGGACCCGACTTTGGGACTCTGGCCGATCTAGGCTGCTGCCAGCAGGAAGAACCCTACAGTAATGACTGTAACAGTGAACCACGAAGAACATCACTTTTTAATAAGGATACCTACCAGACAATTCTGCATAGGTGACTGGATATTTACAGTTCTTGTTATTAGCAGATGTGGTCCTTAACAGTTATGTTTTAACCATTGTGACTGGTTATTTACATTTCCTTTTACAGCACCATTTGTTACTTTTACTAGTTATTTTTAAAACATTGTTTTGGGCGGCATGCACACCTGCAAGCCCCCCCCCCCCCAGGCAACTATAGCTTTGTCTATTGCCACTAGGTGGCATAACTTAATATACTTGCTGTATCTTGTCCCAAATAGATCTGCCTCCACACTGAATACTTGTAAAGTAAGGCAAGTACCATTTACTTGGTGTATTTTATCCCCAGATAGATTTACCTTCCTTTGTATTACTTGCAGACCAAGGCCTTAAAGTAGTGTTTCTGCCACTAACTGCTTACACTCCTAATTTCCTGCTTAGACCTCTTCCTTGCTTACACTTGCATTACAGCTCCAAGGCTTCCACTTCTTATGCTAATTACTTTTCTTTGCAGTTTTCTGTGAGAGGGCGGGCCAGATCTCTACCGGCTTTTCTTGTTATACCTTCCCCCATTTTGTATCTCCCTCCTCTAACTCCCTCCTTCCCCATGCACATTAACTAGTCTATATTAGTGGGTCTCCTTGAGCAGCCCTTTTGAAAGTTATCTTTTGGCCTGCTTGTGGTGAGGAAGCTTCCCCAGACCTTTTCAGTGTGACTGCATCAATATAAGTGAATTTAACTAGTACAATACAGCCAAACAGACACATTTGGTGTAAACAGAAACAAGTGGAACGATACATTTGGTGTACAAAGAAAAGAAACAAGTAAGCCCATTGATATAATTGGAGTTAGTGTTAGCCCCGCTGCACTCGGGCTCACTCCGCTCCCCTCCCTGCTTCCTATTCCCACCCGCCCCCACTAGTGCTACATTTCAACTGAACTTAGGCACGCCCATTATGCTAACCACCAATCACTGAATCTGCCCCACCCCTGTACCCATTTCCATCTCTTCCACTATTCCACATCATGTAAAGCACAGTCTTCCATCTAACTACCTTACAGTCACAAACAGCACCTCTCATCATCCACCACACCCACCCCATCCCAAGCAGATCTCTCACTCATGACCAAACCCAACCAAACCATGCCCAAACTACCCAAACCCACATACATACATACACCTCTACTATTGCTCCTAGGTGTAACCAGACTCCCACTGCTAACTTCTATCACCAACCACCAAAACAACTTAATTTTATCCATACACCAAGAAAAACTACTTCCACTGACATAACTACAACACACCCTTTTACTCAACTAGTCCCACATCACTATCCAAACCTTCTTTATTCACCACTATGCACACAGCCATCACACTACCAGTCTCAAACAACTATAAAGAACTTTAAGACCCCAAGCAAACTACTCAATCTCTATTTTTACCTCCGAACCTAACTCATTAGCTGCAGTGATATACACCCAAACCCAGGCCCTGAAAATCTAGGAGCCCCAACCCTCAACCTGAATGATACCCTACTCCACCGAGACAAATCCACGCTCCTCATTTTAAATTTAAATGTTAGGTATACTAAAAGTCCATGACCTTCATGCACTACTCTCCTTTTATCAACCTGAGATAGTCATACTAACAGAGACTTGGCTTAAACCAGGCAACCACAACAATGAAATCACTCCACCAGGTTACAATATAATTTGTAGTGATAGAATAGGTAAAAAAAGGGGGGGGGTGCTGCTGTAGTGTATAAATCTCACATCATCCTTGAGAAAGTAGACATAACAAACCTAGACCTCATAAATTTGAACTCACTCTAACAAAACTAAAACTTAATGATAATAAACGCATAAACATTATAGGGTGCTACATCCCTCCAGGCAACAATATCCCCATTACAGAAAAACTCCTAGAATGGATATCCAACTCCCTCCCCTAGGAAAGCATAGTATTAGGAGACCTTAATACTGACTGGCAAAACTGTTCCAGTCATAAGCCACTCTTCCATATTAACCTACATGGCCTAACCCAACTCATCACTTCTCCCCACAAGAACAGACAAGAGAACCAAACATCAATCCACTCTAGATTGGAAGCTTGTATCCCACCCATCACTGATATCCCTAGCAGGATGTCTACCAGACACCTCGTGTAAGTGCCTGTAGAGTGCATCTGTGTAGGATTCAGTAGTCATAACTGTATTGTCCATCTCCATGGGTGTCATGAAGTTCGCCACTTCTGTCTTAAGAGCCATGAAGTTAGCACTGGAGAAATTTTTTACTGTGGTTTCCTTAATGAGGAGTGAGGGTGGGATGTGGATATCTAGGGTGATTAGCTTATGGTTGGATCTGACCAACGAGGAGTTGACTTCAGGATGGAGCCTTGGAGTACTCCTAGGGAGACTGGTGGGGGGGAGAGTTGGTTTTTCCACATAACAGCTTGTTTCCTTCCCTCTAGGTAGTTTTTGAACCAGGAGATGGCAGGGGTGGTAAGGTTTAGAGGTGCTAGTGAAAGAAGGAGTTTATTGTGGTTAACCATTTTGAATGCTTTGGACAAGTCAAGGAAGGTGGCAGATACAAGTAGTCCATTGTTTCTGTGAGTATTGACAATGTTGATGAATTCTCTTAGTGTGGTGGAGGTGCTATGGAAGGGTCTAAAGCCATGTTGTTGTTGCTTTTAGATTATTTTCTAGGAGATATTTCATTAGTTGCTTGTGTATTACCCTCTCTACAATTTTAGATAAAGGGGGTAGTATGGCTATAGGGCGGTAGTTGCTGAGTTCCAGGGAGGTTCCCTCTTTATGTAGAGGGATGATATGTGATATTTTCCATAGCTTGGGTACTATACACTCGGAGATGGACCTGTTAATTAGGATGGAGACAGGATATGATATGGCTTCTGCAGCCAGGTGGAGGTATTCACCGGTAATTTACCTGCAGATAGAGACGTTGGTTTGAGCTTGCAAAGTAGTTTTTCAATGGATTTGGTTGGTTCTGGGTGGAAGCTGAACTTGAGGCAATTGTTAGTTGGGCGTGTGGGGTGGATTTGCAGGGATGGGGATGTTGTCATAGGGTTGGTTGTTTGTAAGGGTCTGGATGGTTTCCGTAAAGTATTTATTAAATTGTGTGGAGATGTCTTCTTGGTTATCATCTATTTTTGAGGTTGGGGTAGTTGTTTTACCTGGTTGTAGAACAGAGTTAATTGCTGCCCAGAATTTTTGTGGGTTGTTCCTGTGCTTATCCTGTAACTTTTGGTAGCAAGATGTTTTGTCTGTTTTGGTACGTTTTTTACTTTGTTATGTAGTTCAACATATATTTGTTTGTTCAGTTGGGGTTTACTGTTTAGGTAGTTGGTCCAGGCCTTGTTTCTTTTTTTGAGGAGGGATTTTGTGTCTGGGGCTAACCAGGGGGCATATTTAGTTTTAATTCTTGTTGTTCTGGAGGGGGCATGATGATTAAGGGTGTTTAAGAAGGTAGTATTGAAATATAGTACAGCTTCATCAAGAGGTAGGTTTTTAAGGGGGGCCCAATTGCACATTTTAGGTCGCTTATAAAGTTGAAGCAGTTAAAGTGTTTTTGTTTCGAATTAGGCATGTAGATATTTGGGTCAGTTGTGGTGATTTTGATCTGAGTAAGAATGTGGCTTGGTAACTACTTGGTGTCTAGTAGACACCCTGCTAGGGATATCAGTGATGGGTGGGATAAGAGTATCCAATCTAGAGTGGATTGATGTTTGGTTCTATTGTCTGTTCTTGTGGGGGGAAGTGATGAGTTGGGTTAGGCCATGTAGGTTAATATGGGAGAGTGGCTTATGAATGGAACGGTTTTGCCAGTCAGTATTAAGGCCTCCTAATACTATGCTTTCCTGGGGGAGGGAGTTAGATATCCATTCTAGGAGTTTTTCTGTAATTGGGATATTGTTGCCTGGAGGGATGTAGCACCCTATGATGTTGATGCATTTATTATCATTAAGTTTTAGTTTTGTTAGTGTGTGTTCAACTTTATGAGGTCTAGGGTTGTTATGTCTACTTTCTCAAGGATGATGTGAGATTTATACACTACAGCAACACCCCCCCCCTTTTTTTTTTACCTATTCTATCACTACGAATTATATTGTAACATGGTGGAGTGATTTCATTGTTGTGGTTGCCTGGTTTAAGCCAAGTCTCTGTTAGCATGACTATCTCAGGTTGATAAAAGGAGAGTAGTGCATGAAGGTCGTGGACTTTTAGTATACCTAACATTTAAATTTAAAATGAGGAGCGTGGATTTGTCTCTGTGGAGTAGGGTATCATTAGGGTTGGGGCTCCTAGATTTTTCTGGGCCTGGGTTTGGGTGTATATCACCGCAGCTAATGAGTTAGGTTCTGAGGTAAAAATAGAGTTTGAGTAGTTTGTTTAGGGTCTTAAAGTTCTTTATAGTTGTTTGAGACTGGTAGTGTGATGGCTGTGATCTGTGTGCATAGTGGTGAATAAAGAAGGTTTGGTAGTGATGTGGGACTAGTTGAGTAAAAGGGTGTGTTGTAATAATGTCAGTGGAAGTAGTTTTTCTTGGTATATGGATAAAATTAAGTTGTTTTGGTGGTTGGTGATATAAGTTAGCAGTGGGAGTGTGGGTACACCTAGGAGCAATAGTAAGAGGTGTATGTATGTGGGTTTGGGTAGTTTGGGCATGGTTTGGTCATGAGTGAGAGATCTGCTTGGGATGGGGTGGGTGTGGTGGATGATGAGAGGTGCTGTTTGTGACTGTAAGGTAGTTAGATGGAAGACTGTGCTTTACAGGATATGGAATAGTGGAAGAGAAGGAAATGGGTACGGGGAGGGGCAGATTCAGTGATTGGTGGTTAGCATGATGGGCGTGGCTAAGTTCAGTTGAAATGTAGCACTAGTGGGGGCGGGTGGGAATAGGAAGCAGGGAGAGGAGCGGAGTGAGCCCGAGCACAGCGGGGCTAACACTAACGCCAATTATATCAATGGGCTTACTTGTTTCTTTTCTTTGTACACCAAATGTAACATTCCACTTGTTTCTGTTTACACCAAATGTGTCTATTTGGCTGTATTGTACTAGTTTAATTTACTTATACTGATGCAGTCACACTGAAAAAGGTCTGGGGAAGCTTCCTCACCACAAGCAGGCCAAAGATAACTTTCAAAAGGGCGCCGCTCAAGGAGACCCACTAATATAGACTAGTTAATGTGCATGGGGGAGGAGGAAGTTAGAGGAGGGAGATACAAAATGGGGGAAGGTATAACCAGAAAAAGCCGTAGAGATCTGTCCCGCCCCCTCACAGAAGACTGCAAAGGAAAGTAATCAGCATAAGAAGTGGAAGCCTTGGAGCTGTAATGTTAAGTGTAAGCAAGGAAGAGGTCTAAGCAGGAAATTAGGAGTGTAAGCAGTTAGTTGCAGAAACACTACTTTAAGGCCTTGGTGTGCAAGTAATACAAAGGAAGGTAAATCTATCTGGGGGACAAAATACACCAAGTAAATGGTACTTGCCTTACTTTACAAGTATTCAGTGTGGAGGCAGATCTATTTGGGACAAGATACAGCAAGTATATTGTTAAGTTATGACACCCAGTGGCAATAGACAAAGCTATAGTTGCCTGGGGGGCCTTGCAGGTGTGCATGCCGGCCAAACCAATGTTTAAAAAATAATTAGTAAAAGTAACAAATGTGCTGTAAAAGGAAATGTAAATAGCCAGTCACAATGTTTAAAACATAACTGTTAAGGACCACATCTGCTAATAACAAGAACTGTAAATATCCAGCCACCTATGCAGACTTGTCTGGTAGGTATCCTTATTAAAAAGGGTTATTCTTGTCTTGCAATAACTGTAGGGAGAAACCAGACCATAGCAGTGGTTTTATCTGGCAATGTTGCAGTTGCTGGGGGGGGGGGGCCCAAGCTGCGATGATGCGTTATGCAGACTTGTCTGGTAGGTATCTTTATTAAAAAGTGTTATTCTTGGCTTGCAATAACTGTAGGGAGAAACCGGACCATAGCAGTGGTTTTACCTGGCAATGCTGCAGTTGCTGGGGGGGAGGGGGACCGAGCTGCGATGATGCAGGTAGACCAAGTGTGCTATGCAGACTTGTCTGGTAGGTATCCTTATTAAAAATTGTTATTCTTGGCTTGCAATAATGGTAGGGGGAAACCGGACCATAGCAGTGGTTTTATCTGGCAAATGTTGGTGTTGCTGGGGGGGGCGAGCTGCGATGATGCAGGTAGACCAAGTGTGCTATGCAGACTTGTCTGGTAGGTATCTTTATTAAAAAGTGTTATTCTTGGCTTGCAATAACTGTAGGGAGAAACCGGACTGTAGCAGTGGTTTTATCTGGCAATGTTGCAGTTACTGGGGGGCCGAGCTGCGAAGATGCAAGTAGACCAAGTGTGCTATGCAGACTTGTCTGGTAGGTATCCTTATTAAATAGTGTTGTTCTTGGCTTGCAATAACTGAAGGGAGAAACCATTGCAGTTGTGTGGGTGTGGGTTGCTGTGTTTGTGGAAGGTGGAGATGTGCCTTTGTAAGTGTGGTGCGAATGTTATGCATTATGAAATGGAGAAATTAAGAGTAAAATTTTGCTCAGTGAAGTCCCTAGCAATTTCATCATTGCTTGATTCAGACATATACATTCCCTGTGTTTGTCAGTACTATGTTTGAGTGCATTGTTTTGGAGTGTGGTATCACTGCTACAGCAGCTGGTACTCTTTCTATACAAGTATATGCTTCTCCTGGAGTCTGTTGCTGAGAGGATGAGAAACACACTACAAATATACAACTAAGACAAACTACATAAAGCAATAGTAAGAAAGTACTAGGTCACATCAGAGGCTTGGGAGGTCATTGTTAAGAAACTGAAAATTGTTGTAAAATTTATCATTAAATACCATAAGTTCAGGTTATACTATAGGTTCATAGGTTCATAGGTTAGTACTAGGCTAACTGCCCTTGAGAGCCATTTTAAGCCTAGCCAGTTATCCCCTGTGAGATTCAAACCCTGTACCTTGTGTTTGTAAGGCAAACACCTTAACCATTAGGCCACACTCCCAAAGATAAGAGAATAACTGTGTAAAGATAACCATGTCAGCAGCCAAAATGCATTACAAGTTGAATATTTTACTGTGCACATTTTAAAAAATGGATAGACTAGCCTAAACTCTGGACTGATGAGATTGCTTTTTTTTTTATTCTTGGGAATTGCTATTCAGAAGTGAAGAGACATACAAGGGAACAGTTTTAGTGGCACACCAGGCTATTTTTTTATTTCTATTGTCATGCAAAGCTGACTAAATAGTTGAATCTAGCAAAGCTGGAAATGTGAGACTGTAGCTCACTGAAGGAGGGAGATGGGAGGAGTAACCTGGCCAGGAACTGAAACTTGCAAAACTGCTCCTTGTGAAAAGTCTTTTTTATCTCAGTAATTTGTTGACACTTTTGCAAGTTTCTTTCAGTGAATGTGTAGTACATCAGTAGGAACAACATTTGTAAAACTCGGCGCATACCAGTCAATGACACATGAGCTGCAGACTCTCAAACTTGGCAGTTTTTTTCAGGAGTTCCATTGTAAGTGAATGGAAGTCTAGTCTGACAACAAATGGTAGGGCTATTTGTCCTCACAGTCTGCATTATAGGACAGATATAGCTTTCCAAAGGAATCACCATGTCTGCCCCCATGAGGGCAGACAAGAGTAAAAACAAAATAAAATTAGGAATGAGTACTTATTTTGCTGAAGGCAGCTTTGGGAGGTGTAGTAAATCATGGCAAGATAAAAAATATATGTTTTCTTCATCATTTGCCCGTAGTGGTCCTTTAATGTCAAATATTAAAAACAAAGCTCAAACTTATGAAACAGATACAAACAACTGACTAAACCTGGAAACACCCCTAATAAAAATCACTCAACAGTGCAGGAGCCAGCAATGAGGTCAGCGAAATGCAAAGGCACTTTACAACAATACACATCAGTAAGATATAACAAAAACTGACACATTATAGAAGCTCAGTCATAATAAACTGTAAAAGGCAAAAACAGCTAGAAGTACTTACTGCACTGGACTTGAACCATACTCACTGGAAACAGCTGTGTTGTCACCAAGTGTTTGTCAGCTCTGTAGACATGAGCCACAAGCTGTGCAGACAGGCAGATTTTGTACAGGCACACACAACTGAATAAACACACAAAATAGCCTTGTGGCCAATCAGAGTCACACACAGTTCTCTGTGATTCCCAGCTCAGAACAGACTAGGCAATCCGACCACTAGGGTGCAGTCCTCGAGTCTCCTTACTGTGAAATCACAAAGACGAAGCCCAGAGGTAAGGAACTTAATGCAAACATCAGGGCAGATGTATTGCACCCTAATCTGAATCCAAACTGCTCACCTAACACTATACTTTACACTGTTCTGCATATTTGTTTATCAGTTCATCTCTCCAGCACTTTCATGCAGTGTGACAGAACAGAAGTCTGATACCTCTGTATCACATGCAGTCATGAATACCCCCTTTGTTCTTGTACACCGGCACTACAATGCTTATTTTTCAGTTATCTGGGATAGCTCGCTCACTCCATACTGTTTCTCCCCTGATGCACCAACATCTTAATGATATGTGCTATGAGTGCATCTGAGCCAGTCACTTTCCCTAACTTAATTTTAATTAGTGCACACTGTACTTCTTATACAGGGAATTATATTTCTTCTTCCAAAGAAGGCTGTTTACGTGACAGTACAGCTTCTGTGGTGTTTTCTTCACTCTTATCTGCTATTATCCCCTGAGTGAACAGTTACACACATATATTTACATACATTCATGTGTGTGTGTGTGTGTGTGTGTGTGTGTGTGTGTGTGTGTGTGTGTGTGTGTGTGTGTGTGTGTGTGTGTGCGTGTATAGGAATATAGATATAAATGCATAACTAAACTATATATTTTTAAAAATACAGATATAGATGTGTATACATGTGTATATATGTAATTGAAAGATGTGGGTACTTAACACAACAACAGGTATGTAAGAAGCTGTTAAAAAGATCACCTTCTATAATTAATAAGTCTTATCTGAATGTCTCAGAATGGAATCAGTCAAGGACGAGAACATTCTCCCGCCCTTCTCACACCTGTAAAATTGTTTCCATGGAGGTCTCAACTTAGTAACTGGTGACCATAGCAAAATGATCTGTGCCACAGGTGGAGCCACACAGCCAAAGAATGAAAACCAGATAACCTGGGACGGAAAAGAAACCCAGGAAATTTGCTTTCCATTTCCATAACAATTTCACATCACAAAATAGGCTCACTTTCATGAACATTTTACCATGCAATTAATGGAATTCCTATCAAGCAGTGCACCATATTACAGCAAATAGTAAGTGTACTTTAGTTAAGAAAAAACTAAACTCTTGATAATATAAAACTAATAGTCATATTATCTATACATACCTCCTGGTCTCATAGCATATGCTAGTACCTCCAGGAAATGCAGAAGACTTGACTGCAAATCAAAATACCAAGTGTCAATATTAAACTTGAAGTGAACATTCACTAACTAGCTTGATAACGAGTAACAAAAGCACTGTGAGCACACTGTTGCAAACGAAACCACAATATTCAGTAACTCACATGGCAACTCCAATGATAATCATCAATGACCATTGTTGTTTTTTCACTTATTTTATTAAATAACTCCACCTGTAAATTATCTATGTTGTCTCGGTCATTTCCTATTTATTCCGCAGCAGTAGGCTTAATTACTTTAAGGAAATAATGACCTTTTTACTGTTAAACCTGCTGCATTTTACTGTTTACAGTTTGGAAATGCACAGTTTCAGCTTGACTTAGGCTGATTTTGGTAAACAGCTTACTAGAACACATTGCTGTTACCGCTTTTAAATTGGAACTGTAATGCTCTCTTATCAGTGTCTGGCCGCTATATTGTTTAGTCCTTTAAAGTGCCGCTTCAGCATGTTAGTTAGATTTTACTACTTAGCTTGAGTGTCTATTCTGTTACTGTATTGTGCGGAAACAGTGATTTTATGGTAATTTCATGTCCTTGCCACCATGATGGTCAGTCCTGTTGGCATGCATTACTAAGTAGCAACAAATAGCTGGAAAAGTTTACTGGCAATGAATTACTCATTACTCTGCATTCTGTGAAATTAAGGTGGTGATTGACTGAATTTCATATTACTGAACAGGGTGACTGTCTTATTAATTATTCTTTTTCATTAAGTACTATATAGCTAAACTACTTAAATTGTGGTATTTTCTCATCCCTTATTCCCACTTAATTTTATTAATTGTTTTACTTCACCTACTCTCTTTTCTGCCTTCACATTAACTTCTCTATCTCTCTTTTCTTACAGTCCCTTAACCACATTCAAAAGTCCCACAAAACAACAAAAAAAAAAAATACCTGAAGCAACTCCCTGCATACAAGAACGCAAATACTGGAGCCCCATACAAACAAGTAAAAATCTACTGCGAGTCCTACTGTAGGTCTAATATAATCTCTCAGTGATTCTCCCATCATTTCTTCTGCTGTGCAAACTATTGGACCCCTTTTTCTCCTGTTTATTGTAACAAACATTTACAGTTTTCCAAAGCATTGCATTTATTCTATATTCTACCTTCCGGATGCTCTACTAAATCTGCTTTTGAGTTCACAGATAAAAAGATAACAGAATCTTGGAACAACCACACACCAATGACAGTATGTTCAGGACGACCCCAATAAGTGCACTACTTCCTCAAAATATATAGATTTAATGCGGACACACAATAAAAACAGAGAACAAGGTACAAGTAGAAAAAAGTTAAGCGCTTTCACTCACTATGTGAGCTTCATCAGAACACTGTTGTACGCTGTAAATTCCATTAAATATTCAAGCTTGGCGCCAAAAAATCACCTATGACATGTACTTAAAGGTACAAATTGTGTCACATAATATTCATAATTTTTTTCTTTTAAAAATCCATTTATATAACAATCTTCTTTTAAAAAAGAGTGTATATATATATATATATATATATATATATATATATATATATAATATATATTATATGTTAAAAAATTATATTATATGTAGAAAATGAATATTGTATATAAAAACGCTTAAATAACATATAAAAAACACTGTAATTAAAGCTGTATGAGCCGTATTCTGCAGACCAGTGTCATTGTTGCACGCAGTCTTATTTAATTACAGTGTTTTTTATATGTTATTTAAGCATTTTTATACAATATTCATTTTCTACATAACATAATTTTTTAACATATAATATATATCTTATATATATATATATATATATATATATATATATATATATATATATATATATATATATACACTCTTTTTTAAAAGGAGATTGTTATATAAATGGATTTTTAAAAGAAAAAATTATGAATATTATGTGACACAATTTGTACCTTTAAGTACACATCATAGGTGATTTTTACCAAGCTTGAATATTTAATGGAATTTACAGCGTACAACAGTGTTCTGATGAAGCTCACATAGTGAGTGAAAGCGCTTAACTTTTTTCTACTTGTACCTTGTTCTCTGTTTTTATTGTGTGTCCGCATTAAATCTATAATTTTTTAACATATAATATATATCATATATATATATATATATATATATATATATATATATATATATATATATACACTCTTTTTTAAAAGGAGATTGTTATATAAATGGATTTTTAAAAGAAAAAATTATGAATATTATGTGACACAATTTGTACCTTTAAGTACATGTCATAGGTGATTTTTTGGTGCCAAGCTTGAATATTTAATGGAATTTACAGCGTACAACAGTGTTCTGATGAAGCTCACATAGTGAGTGAAAGCGCTTAACTTTTGTCTACTTGTACCTTGTTCTCTTTTTTTTGTGTGTCCGCATTAAATCTATATATTTTGAGGAAGTAGTGCACTTATTGGTTTAAACACAAAGTTGAACAGGAACGAATGTATAAGATACATGAAGTCAAAGATGTTCATAATAGTACTTTGTCTGATAAATACGAAGCCCATTTTCAGGGGGAAAAAGAGAAATATACTCAACCCTATTGGAATCCAAACCGAAAACAACAGTCAAGGTATGGAAGGAACAACAACAAACATTGGGTGTAGAACCAGATATTGTATCGAAAAAATTTGAAGTTTCTAATACTCACATTAAAGAAATTTCAGTAAAGGAAAATACGTATACACGTGACAATTTCACTATATACAATTTTTCCAGTATAGACATTAACAGCAGTCATTTTGATCTATTAGTCAAGGGTATGAAATACATTCCTAACCCTCGCTTCAATTTAGTTGACTGCTTATGTGAAATAAAAAAATATGCAAGAAAGATTAATTTAGCTATATTTTTCAACAACAAGTCTAGCACATCTAAATCAAAAAATAAGGATGAGAGTACTAAAGAGATTAAGAAAACGAGTTTAAAAACTAAAAGTACATTTATTCCACCGTATTATCCTAGAGTAGAAATATTTGAGAAAGTGGTAACTAAAGAAATTTATAACATGTACAATGAACAGAAGAAAAATATTTTTTCAAATAATTTAACCAAACAAGAGAAGGAAACCTTAGATGCATTAAGGATGAATACTCAAATCAGGGTTATGAAACCTGACAAGGGGGGAGGGGTAGTCATATATGACAAGATGCAATATATCATGAAAATGTACGATATATTGCATACATCAGGTAATTATGAGACTATTTCTATTAACAAAGTAAATATCGCATACCAGAGAATTGATTCATACCTAGAAGAATTTTTAATAGATGGTAGGATATCTGGAGAAACACATAATTATCTCAGAGTAAAATTTCCTATAATGGCTACCCTGATAGGAATACCTAAGATACATAAAAATACTAGTAACCCCCTATTTAGACCAATCGTGTCAGGTAATCGAGCTAAAACATACCCCATAGGTAAACACATTGATACCATGTTAAAACACATTTACAAAAAAATCCCACACATGGTCAAAGACTCGTGGGAATTCTTGAGTATGTATCCTATAACTTATTGGAAGGATGAAAACTGTTTTGTCACCATAGATATAATTGATCTATTCTCATGCATCCCCAAACAAGTAGGATTAGATGCATTTGCTAACAGTATTCGTAAATATTCTGAACTGGAATGGGATGAGATTAGCCTTATAATTGAATGTATGTCTATGGTCTTGGATAACAATTTCATTTATTTGGAAGGAGAACATTTTAGGCAGACTAAAGGTGTGGCAATGGGGGCCGCTTGTGCCCCCATATTTGCCAATATGGTGATGCTTGACTGGGAAGAAACCACTCTTTTTCCCAGCCCTTGGTACAAGAGCATTCTCCATTATTCAAGATTTTTGGATGACATACACTTAATATGGGGTGGCACCAAAGACGAATTGGATAGATTCATTGAATTTTTGAACAGTAGTGAATTTTTAAAATTCACTTATTCACAGAGTTGTGAAGGTATAGCATACCTTGATACTTATATATACAAAGACAAAGGTGAACTAAAATCCAAAATTTATAGAAAAAACACATTTTCAAATGATTATTTAGCTTATGACAGTTGTCATCCTATTAGGCTAAAGCAAAACATATTTAAGGGCCAATGTATTCGTGCTTCACGGATGACATCTGATTACAGAACAATGAAGGATGAAATTGATTATATAACTGGGTTATTCAAAGATAGAGGATACCCATTCAAAATGTTGAATGAAGTAGGGACATATGTTATCAACGAGTGGGGCAAAAAATATAAACCCTTATTTGGTTCAAACTTTCCAATAACCCAAAGGAGCCATTCGGATACCAACGGGCATTAATATTATGTTACAGTCCCATATCTGATAAAATAATAGACATAGTGAACAAATTCTGGTATTTGTTACATTCTGATTCCAATGTCAAAGAAATTGTGGGTAGTAGACCCGGAATAGTGTACAAAATGGGGGATAATATTAAGGAAATTTTACAAAAAAATCCCAGAGACGGTATGAAAAACATGCAGAACATGAACATCATCAACAGGAAGGTCTCCTCGGAAGGCACTCGAAAATGTGGAGCATGTAATCAATGCAAATACATTCTAGAGGTGAATAAAATGTGCATTTATAATGATTACAAACAAGTGGTCAAACCAAAAAAGGGGAACTGCAACACAAAGATGGTAATATATATTGCAACGTGTGGGGCATGTACAAGTTTTTACGTTGGTAAGACCGAGAGAAATTTTAGAAAGCGTATATATGACCACACTTATAGTATAACAAAAAAAGATGCTACCAATGCACTTTCTAGACACGTAGAAAAAAATGGGGAATGGCCATGAATTTAAATTTGCTATATTAGACATCATATATAGCAATCCGAAAGGAGGGGACACCAAGAAATTGTTGAATTTTAAGGAAATATGGTGGCAATTGTATTTAGATGCATTAAACCCACCAGGTTTGAATGATTTTATTTCTTGTAAACCTATTTTGGAAATGGAAAACAGATAGACAATAGGCACATAAACATCAAGATATGTGCTCAACTATGAATATATTTACAGAAACTTTAGTTTACATCCTACGGATTTTTCATGGACAGAGACATTTTATTTTGTATGTGTAAAATATATTATATTTAATTTAATGTTGAATGTAATATACTAATTCTTGAATATTAATTTTCACTAGATTCTCACTAGTTTTTTTCACAAGTGATTATTTCGGTTCAAGAATATGAGCCGTATTCTGCAGACCAGTGTCATTGTTATACGCAGTCTTATTTAATTACAGTGTTTTTTATATGTTATTTAAGCGTTTTTATATACAATATTCATCTTCTACATATAATATAATTTTTTAACATATAATATATATCTTATATATATATATATATATATATATATATATATATATATATATATATACACTCTTTTTTAAAAGGAGATTGTTATATAAATGGATTTTTAAAAGAAAAAATTATGAATATTATGTGACACAATTTGTACCTTTAAGTACACATCATAGGTGATTTTTTGGCGCCAAGCTTGAATATTTAATGGAATTTACAGCGTACAACAGTGTTCTGATGAAGCTCACATAGTGAGTGAAAGCGCTTAACTTTTTTCTACTTGTACCTTGTTCTCTGTTTTTATTGTGTGTCCGCATTAAATCTATATATTTTGAGGAAGTAGTGCACTTATTGGGGTCGTCCTGAACATAGATAAAAAGATGCCTTTAGGTACAGACCTGGGCTAGCTGGTTGATTGTTTTTCTCTTCTCACAGCTTTCTCCAAGTCCTGGTTTAACCCGCTCCATTCCCCCTCACTTAGCTTGGGCTCACTCCGCTCACCTACTCTACCCCCACTTCCCTCAAACTTAAACAAACCTTCACAACCACTCAATTTCCTCCTTACAGCCAATCCTAGCTATCCAATCACTCAAAACTATATCTTCCACCCTATTACTCTAACTTTTGACTACCTTCACTTCTTTGACTCAACATACAATATGTTACTCATCCTACTTAACTCCCTCCTCCTACTTGCTCTTTCCTACTCCACCTCCTATCACTCCCACTCTTCTCCTACTGTCTCCCTCAATCACTGCAATCCACTAACCTCTATAAACTTCTCAACAGCTCCATCACTGTTTACTCACTTTTAAACTCTCTTATATAAATTTAAAATACTTCTTCCTCCCTCTACCCCCACAAAACCTAATCCCAAACTCCTCTTCCCCTTACCACAGCATACAGACTCTCCTTTACAAGCCTTCACCTGGGCAGCAGTATTCACTCCAAACCTGGCCCACCCTCCAACCCATCCACAGGTACCCATACTCACCCCTGTAACACCTCCACTACATTACCAGACCATTCTCAGTCCTTGCCCCGCCCCATCCAAACTCCTCAACCTCACACCCCAAAACCTTGAAAATAACCTCCTTCAATATTCAAAGCATTGCTAGCAAAGTTACTTCTTTCCATGCTCTTGTCTTCCTCTACAACCCTGACATTCTTACCTTCTCAGAAACATGGCTACAACCCCATATTACAGACTCTGAAATCCTTCCCCCTGGTTACAGCACCCTTCACCTCAAATGACACAAGAAACAAGGTGGTGGTGTAGCTATTGTACACTCTGACAAACTTTCTCTCTATCCTCTATCTTCATCTCCTCCCAATTTCCATCCAGCTGATATTCTTATTGCTAACTGTAAATGAAATAATCACAAAAACCTTGCCATATTAATTTATATTCCACCTGGCAACAACATCCCTACCCCTAAACACTCTCTCTCCTGGGCATCTCAAAACATCCCTTATGAGACTATAATCCTAGGTGATGTCAATATTGACTGGAACTCCCTTAATTCCTACTCTCCCAATACTAGCATCAATCTCTTTGGATTCTCTCAACTCATCACCTCTCCCACCCGTCACAATAAACAAACAAATAACAGCACTACCCTTGACTGGATCCTCACCTCTAACCCAAATCTGTATCACAATGCCACCACTCTACCTGACTCCCTGAGTGACCATCTCCCTACCCGGGTTCAGGCACCTAGGCAGAGTGACATTTCCCTGTGGTACATTTGGTTGGGGGAACATGCCTGAAATGACATTCAGCTGCAGATAAATATGGCAGTTGTGAATTCCCTCTGGGCAAAGAGAAGAATGCTGCATCATGCCCACAACTTCAACAGTAAAATGCACAGGGGGAAAATAATGTCAATGGCTCCCACGGCAACATGAGATAGGAGGCAGCACGGCTGGCCAGTGGGCATGTCAGTGGCAGTAAAAATGCACTGCAAAATGGGCAGCAACTTTATAATTGGTGTCTATGAACCACTACCCCCTTTCACAGTATCTGAAGAACATTACCTAAAATACATACTGGAGCCTAAATGTGACTATAATAGCATGCAGAATATTCTCCATGCTTTAGCACACTTCTACATGTTGCAGTTACATAAGCATGCACTGTACACTGAGCACAGCACTTATTATTTCTTCTGCCCCCATGCGCAGTTATTAAATCTGTGGGCAAGGTAGTGTGTGCTTCTCGTTGCCTACAGGGAATTCACAAAAAGCCATATTTCTCTGCAGCTGAATGTCATTTCAGCTATGTGCCCCCAACCAAATGTATCACAGGGAAATGTCACCTGAACCCCTCCCTACCCACATGTTACGACACTCACCTCATCTGCTCAAACCTCACCAATACAAAGACAGTCCTAATCTCTCTAATTTCTGCCCAGATACTTTCAATAATATTCTCTCTTCTATTAACTGGTCCTTTCTCTACACCTTCCCTCTCAGTGAGGATATCTTTAAATTTACCACCCCTCCTGAGTATCCTAAACTACTTAGCCCCCACTAGAAAAACAACAAAAACTAACTTTGCTCCATGGTTAACCCAATCCACCCGTAAACTAATGCTTAAACGGGACAGCGCCCGGAAAACCTGGAAAAAACAAACTCCCATCGCCATCTCCAAACCTACGGAGAACTTGGGAACCTAACCAAGAAACAAGTCGATCTGGACAAAAAACAATAGTATCATACCACATACTATTCGATAACGCCAACTCCAACACAAAAAAAGGTTTGAATAATATCAACAAACTCTTACATCCAGGCAACCCTTCTACCCTCATCCTCTGTCCTAACAGCTCACCAACAGACACTGCCTCCTTTCTTAATTCCTTCTTCATCGACTCTATAAAAAAGTTAACTAAACCTGACAACACCTCCCTCTCCCTTTCTGATCCCCTTCCCTCCACCAATTCCACCCAGCCTTGTCTTAAACCTGTCCCTGCTGCATGCATCAAATGTCTTATTACCAAACTGAAACTTGCTGCCCCTCTGCTGACAACGTACCGCCTTTCTTTAAACTTGCTGCTAAATCTGTTGCACATCCAGTCTCCATATTAGTAAAAGGTCAGCTCAAGAGAACAAAAGGTCAGCTCAAGAGAACAAAAGGTCAACTCAAGAGAACACAGTTCCTGACATCCGGAAAAAATCCTATGTCATACCTCTCCACAAGGTGGCAATTCACCTGGACCAACCAACTACAAACCTACTGCCATACTATCCCCCTTATCCAAAATTCTAGAAAAATGTACTCATAACCAGCTTCTCAAAAACATCATACAAGACAACCTGTTAAATCCCACCCAACATGGTTTCCTTCCTCACCACAGCACCTCTACAGCTCTCATTTCATTTACACAGAAAATTGCCAAAGCACAAGACAATAACAAACTACTCATGTATTTTCCTTGACCTATCTAAAGCCTTTGACACCATTTCCCATACCCTACTCCTCTCAAAACTATCTTCCCTTAACCTCTCCTCTTCTAGCATACTATTGTTCTCCAGTTACCTCTCCAACATATTCCAATATGTCAAATGACTTTCTGCCTCCTCCCCCATCCTTCCAATCCAAACAGATGTCCCCGAAGGGTCAATCCTTGGACCTCTCCTTTTTAATATCTTCACAAATAACCTACACATTTCCTGTCCAAACTTCTCACTAATACAATATGCAGATGGCTTCCACTATTATCTTGTGTTCTGATAACCTTCCCCACTTCCTTGCTCTTACTCAAGATTCCCACCTTTCAGCCAAAAAATGGCTGACCAATAATCAACTACTACTCAATCCTAAAAAAAAAAAAAAAACTTCTACTCTTCTTCCCCAAATCACTACTGCAACACAAAAATATCTTCACAGTATCGTCTCTTAATAATACACTTCTCTCTGTTTCTGTTGAACCACATTTTAAATTTCTGGGTGTAATCATAGATGACCAACTAAAGTTTGACATTCATATTCAGCAAGTCATCAGAAAGGGTCTATATTAAATATTCGAAAACTTAAACATTCGAATCACTAAAGATCGAACTTTAGAGATCGAACGCTTAAATGTTCGAATATTTTAAAAAATTAAAAAAAAAAGAAAACTGAATAAAGAAAAACTAAAGGGTGTAAAGCAGGGGGGCAAGCCCCCTACACCCCCACACCCCTGCTACTTAACTATATACCAACTCCGAGATCGCGCTACAGTGTAGGAAATAGAAATTTTCTGTTTCCACACTGTAGTGCACTGAAGTGCAGTCTCGGAGTTGGTATATTTAAGTAGCGGGGGGTGTAGGGGGTACAGGGGGGCTTGCCCCCCTGCTTAAACATTTTACATTTTTTTTCTTTTTTAATTTTTTTTTTTAAATATTCAAACATTTAAGCATTCGATCACTAAAGTTCGATCTTTAGTCATTTGAATGTTTAAGCATTCAAATATTTAATATAGACCCATCAAAAAGACCCACCAAAAACTTGGTCTCTTACACAGACATAAAAAATACCTCACTGTTAATGCCAAACGTTCTCTAGCACAGAGTTTTCTTCTCCCAACTTTACTTTATGCAGCCCCTATTCTCACCAATATTTATTCAAATCTATTAGCTAAACCTGAAATCACCTACAACAAAATAGCCAGATTCTCTGCCAACTGTCCCTATTGCTCTCACCACTGCATAGCTTTAAAAGACCTACAATAGCTTAAGCTCCATAACCAACTCCTTCTTCCCCAGCTCCACCTCACACACACACACTATCTTAAATCAATCCTCCCGCTGCCCTGCTCTCACAGACATCATCACTCCCTCTTTATCTAAATGTAACCTACACAGCACAGACCTAAAGCTTTTAGACATCTACAAACCCAACAAAAATATCGGCAAACTTTTATACAGCCACTCCGCCGCCAGTGCCTGGAACAAATTTCCCCTTTCTCTGAGAACAAACGGCAACATCCTTAGTTTCGAAAAACTTTCATAAAGGACTTGTTTACTAATTCCTGGACCTGTTCTCGTCCCACTCCCACCTAAACTACTCCCTCTCCTCTTCCCCTTCCCCGCTCAGCTCTCAACCTTTACCACAAATACTCATTTAAGATCTTTATATTCGACCAACCTTGAATTTCTCTCTGATGGTAACTATAAGATGTTGTTTAAACCCCCAATATTACTCTTGTATTCTAATGTGTTCATTTATAAGTTGGATTCTGTTTCTCCTGTGTATATGCACTTGTATGTATTTATTGTATGATGTTTTGTTTTTGTATTTGTTTATCTGTGGAGCTTTTCTGCTCGGGTCTCCACTGAAAAAGGGCTCTGCAGCCCAGTCAGACTAACCCGGTTAACAAATGTCAAATTAAAATTAAATAAATAAATATGAGTTAGTGCTTTTACCTACAAAGGACTTCCTCAGAATTTAAAATTCTTTATAAAATGCATCCTTTTAGAATACTAGTTCAACCAATCATCTCTTAAGAAGTTCATCACAGGACATTATACCCTGGAAAACCAAGATATAAAACACATGGATTTACGTATCACAGCAATTAATTTATTTCATAAATTACATCAAATATATTAGAACATCAAAGTGTCAAAACTTTGAATGTTCTAATATTAAACCCTATTCAGCGAAAGCTGAAAACGTCGAACATACAGAGCAGCAATTTTTTTCCTACGGAAAAAATTTGCTGTTCCAAAACACATACACACAACACAAGCACACCAAACAAACGGCAATCCACACACATACACCTAAAATCTTACACCTAACCCTACACTAAACTATACACACACCACTAACTATCCACTTACCTTAACCCAAACCCTAACCCTAAGGTCTGCCACTATCGCACACTCACCTCATTTGCGCCCTAACCCTAACTCACCTACCCCGCCCTAACCCTCAAGTCTACACATTCGCACACATACCTAACCTGTACCCTAACTAACCTAACCTGCACTCAATTGCACACTTACCTGAACCCGACCCGTAACTTTCCATCACAGCGCTGAAAATACCAAAGCAACAGAAACGGACAACCAAATTCTTTTCCTAGGAAAAAATTTGGTTTTCTGTTGCTTCGATATTTTCAGCTTTCGCTGAATAGGGTTCAATATTAGAACATTCGAAGTTTTGAAACTTCTATGTTCTAATATAGACCCCCCTGGGACTATATTACATAGTCGAAGTTCCGTATGTTCGAACACAAATGTCTGAAGATACGGAACTTCGACTAGTTATAAAAAAAAAAATACAATGCACAAACACCCCCGCTACTTAAATATACCAACTCCGAGATCGCACCACATTGAAGTGAATGGAAACCTCCACTTATGGAGATTTCCATTCTCATGCTCGAACATTTACAAATTCAAACATATGGTCTCGACTACATGTGCTTCGAAATTGTAAATGTTTGACTACATGATAGGAACCCCATACCCTCCCTAGCAACTTTTATTCTAATTTACATTTGGCTTATGAATACTAGCAGTCCTAGCTACATTACCTGTTAGCAGAGTTTTTTGTATTTGTTGTTAATAGTTGCATTAATTACTATATTTTCCTGCCTTAACTCCCTATATATGCCTTAATCTGTATTTGGTACTCTGGAACTTTACTGTGTGTATTTTTAAATCTCTGTGGTCATCTAACACCCCTGAAATCTATTCTTTTCTCCCTCTTCCACCTACCCATCCTCTTTACTGCCTTCTGCTACCATCTCCCTCTCTCCTTCTAGCCTCCTTTTTCTCTCAGCCCTACACTTTCTGCTGCTACTGTCTCCACTCCAACTCTCTGTCCTTCAACTTCAGAGACCTCACCTACCTAGCTTCTATGGTCTCCTGCTCTCCTACCATCTACACATTCCCATCACCTAATTCCACTGTCTTCTTTTTTCTTTTAGCAAGCGGTCTCTGTGTCCAAAGCTGACAGAATGTACCCCGATTGCACCAGTAGCTCAGCCAGCTTGAACCCACCACCCAGACAACAGTCTAAGAAATGCCTGTATTTAACTGTATGTTTGTATCTGCTTGTACTACTATCATCTAGCATAAAGGCCATAAGTACATCACCAAACCTAGTATCGATGTTGCCCCACTATTTCCCACCTTTAACCCTGTTAGGTGTCAGCCCAATTGAGTTTTACATCTTTCAAACATCCTCTTCAATTTTCCCTCTATTTGTAATTTGGCTCTATCCTGTGACAAAACTCTGCATTCCCTCTTATGTGAGCTAGTTGCCAATTTTTCTTCATAAGGTATTACCTAGCTCATCCCCTCACTTACCCACAGCCTTTACCAATTGTTTTTCTTAGTTATGACACATTCCTGCTCCAACATGCTCCGTTTTCCTGCCTTACCCCCATTCCCATCCACCCCAACATCAATTACTTTTATACTTACAGAAATAAAACAAGTCCACTGAGGCTGAAGTGCCCCTCAATGACAACACATGCAATTCGATCCAATTAGAGAGAGTCACAAGCACGGCAGGTATAAAACACGGATAAACTTTTAATAAGTGAGCACTTTCACGTCAAGTTTAATGCTTCATCCGGCTTCAAACAGCTACTAAATACAATACCTATCAAGTCATTTAAGACTGACCAATTTATAGCTCATCTCTTAAGAACATTAAAATATTCTCAACATACACAAAAACATACACATATAAATAAAAAGCATATAAAAACAATGACATGAAAGCAAAACATCAGAAGAAAATACGATGCATATGAATATCTAAAATACACATCTATTTATTAAGTGGCCTGTCTCTCAGAAAACATTTGAGAGAGATCCTGTCATTTAAACCAAAGCCTTTATCAGCTTGCAGCCTAATGATCCACTTTATCCCCATTTTCTCAGTGGTATTTTTAATATTACCTAACCTAGGACTCCTCAAGGCTAATTCTAATACCATGAAAGTAAACTTATGTGTAGTCGCATTCTTACAGACATATCTTGCCAGGGCATTAGTAGTATCTTCTCTGTTAATAGCATATATGTGTTCATAGACCTGCTCCCTAAGGGTTCTATTAGTTTTTCCAACGTAAAACGCTGGGCATCTATTACATGATGCTAAATAAATTAAGTCCCTTCTCCTGCAGTCTGCCTATTTAAATAATTCATAGGATCTCTCCGTTGTGGGGTGAATAAATCTGTTCGTGTTACCTATATAATTACAAAAAATATATCTTCTACGGCCAAATGCCCCTATCCTCTCTGATGTTGTATTAATCTTATTCTTCATACTATTCTCATAGCATAACAAATGTTTGAAGGATTTATTATTCTTGTAAGTAAATTTGGGGCTGTCTCCAACCAGTTCTTTAAGTTCTTCATCAACCATTAGTAGACCCCATTTTTTACGAATAAGATTACATACGTCTAAATTATTCCTAGTAAAGGGAATAACTACTCTACACATATTAGAATCATAATCCTGTTTTTTCTTCTGAGTGTCCCCTATCTAGGCGACGGTTCCTAAAAAGTGGTCTATCTTTCCCTTTCCGATCTATTTTAGTTCCTTCTATAGATAGAGTGCATTCACTATCTTTATAGCCTCTCATTCTAAAACTATTTTATAATCTCTAATTCATGTACACACTCATCATCCTTTATTGGTCAGCCTAGATGTTCTTAAGCCCTGTCCTTTAACAATACTTTTATAAATATGGGGTGTATGCATACTGTTTCTGTGTAAGAGATTATTCCTCTTACATGCCTTTTTATAAACAGTAGTAGATGTATCATGTCCATTCTTCACCAGATGGACATCCAAAAAATCAGTTTGAACATCAGACCAATGGTAGTGCTTTAAATATGAAATAAATTGTTGTAGCTGAACTACAGTACCTCCCCATAAGAAAAATATGTCATCCACGAACTTCTTTTAATACAGCACTAGTTTAGAAAAAGAAGTTATGTCTTACCATAACGTTCCATCTGTAATTTTAATCCTCATTCAGTCATTACATACGGGTATCAGTTCCGACCTCGGAACCAAGCCGGCCATCTTCCAAGCTCGTGTCAGCTACAAACTCTCGAGCTAAAACTCTTACCCAGAATTCTCCTCTATCTGTTACCTTAGACTGAATTTGCAAGTCAAAAGAAGCTAGAGGCTACCTCTGGTCAAATGACCTAAGAGGACCGGATGGTGAGATCCACTAGAAGCCACTGGAGGGGGAAGGAAGGAGGGTCGTAATGACTGAACGAGGATCAACAATACAGATGGAACATTATGGTAAGACATAACTTCTTTATCTGATATTGTTAATCCTTGTTCATTCCTTACGTACGGGACAGAGTCCTCAGCTACCTCTATTCCTGGGAGGCTCTCATGGAAAGATATTCCTGAGCACCATAGAACCAAAAGATGCTCTTCCCCTGGAGGCCAAACCCAGTTTGTAATGATGGATGAAGGTATGAGGTGTAGCCTAAGTTGCAGCTGCACAGATGTCATGTAAAGATGCTCTGGCATGGAAGGCAGCAGAAGTTGCCACCAACCTTGTCGAATGAGCCTTTATGGTAGTCGGCAATGGAATATTATGTTGTGTATAAATGAAGGTCACAAGGTCTTTCAACCATCTAGCCAATGTGACCTTAGCAACAGCATATCCTAATCTAGGTCCAGAATAGGCCAAAAATAACTGGTCTGATTTATGAGAGGCCTTTGTCCAGTTTAAGTAAAAGTGAATTTGCCTGTGAATATCTAGGGTATGTAGGCAATACTCTCCTTTGTTTGAATGATTGGGGAAGAAAACTGGCAATTCAATGGTTTTATTAATGGACATTTCAGAGATCACTTTTGGCAGAATGGTAGGATTAGTTCTCAAAGACACTCTATCTTTATGAAAAATCAAGTATGGACTCTTGATGCATAAGGCTTGAAGCTCAGAGATAATGGCAACCAAAAACAAGGTTTTCCATGACAAATATTTGAGGTTGCATGAAGAAGCTGGTTCGAAAGGAGGAATTGTCAGAGCTTGTAGAACAAATGACAGCTCCCATGGTTGAATAGGTTCTCTAAAAGGGGGCTTCAGATGATTCACACCTTTTATGAAGGTCTTGCATAATTTGAGTGACATAAGAGAGGAGTCTTGGACACCCTCATGGAAATTGGATATAGCAGCCAAGTGAACTCTAATGGTAGAGGCCGATAGACCCGACTGGAATAGATCGGCTAGATACTCTAATACTATCGACACTGGCACTGAAAAGGGATCTATTTGCTTTTCTTTCAGCCAACAGGTAAATCTTTTCCACTTGCTTAGATAAGTAATTCTAGTGGAAGACTTATGAGATGCAATAAGAATGTCCCGTACTGGTAAAGAAAGATCATTCTGCTTGGCAATCCAGGGAATTGGAGGAGCTAAGCTGTGAGCTTCAGGCTGTCCAAATTGGGATGAATTAGATTCTGCGGATGGGAGATCAACCCCGGGGTTGGATGGAGACTCCATGGTTGATCTAGCAGGTGAGGCCAAAGGAAGGGGGACCAAATCTGACGAGGCCAATATGGTACTATGAGGATCACCTTGCTCTTTGACCGACGGGCTTTCTTCAGAAACTGGGGAAGAGGTAGAAAAGCATAAAGAAGACCCGAGGGCCAATCATGGACTAGAGTGTCACTGGGTGACTGTCCCGGAGGGAGAATCAGGGCGACGTAGTTGCTGCATTTGTAGTTGGTTGGGGATGCAAAGAGATTGCAGCAAGGACGGCCCAGCGGTGAAAGATATCCACCACTATCAAGGGATTCAGGGACCACTCGTGAGGTTGTAGAATGCACCTGTTGAGTCTGTTTGCTATCATGTTGGAACTCCCGGGAATGTGCATTGCTAGAAAAAAACAGTTGGTAGCCGTCACCCATTGCCATATTTTCATGGCCTCTCAACAAAGGGGGTAAGATTTGGTTTTGCCCTGTTTGTTGATGTACCAGACCACAGCCATGTTGTCTGATTGAATTGCAATAGTCCCAGATGGCAGCAGGGGATGGAATGCTTGCAACGCCAGAAGCACTGCCCTCAGCTCCAGAACATTTATATGCAGTTGGGCCTCCAATTCGGACCAAGTGCCTTGGATTGTCTGACCCTGGCATAGCCCCCCCACCCCATCAAGGAGGCATCCAAGGTCACTGTAGCCTTGGGCTGATGAGGGGAGAAAGGGTGAGACCATTGTGACGGGTTGTTGGTCATCCACCAATTTAAATCCTGTTAAAACTTGTGAGTTATTCGAATCTTGGCTGAAAGCAGATGCTGAAAAGGATGCCATTGGGTGAGCAGTAGCCATTGTAGAAGCCTCATGTGAAACCTGGCCAGGGGGACAATGGTGATGGAGGCTGCCATGGAACCCAACAGCTGTAGGTTAGAGTGAGCTGTGGATTTCTCCCTTGAAAGGATTGGGACCAGTTGTTGCTTTATCCTTAGAATTCTGTGCTCTGGAACGGATGCTCTGCAATTCTTTGTGTCCAATATGACCCCTATGAATTCTGTGGACTGAGATGGGGTGAGATTGGATTTTTGCCAGTTTATGGTTATGCCTAGCCTTTTTGAAATGAGGAGAGAGTATGCCAGGGCTTCTTCCAATAGATGTCTGGTGGGGGCGGAGATGAGCCAGTCATCCAGGTATGGAAACACCTGGAATCCTTGTAGTCGCAAGTGAGCTGTGATGACTGCCATGCACTTTGTGAACACACTGGGGGCTGCAGAGAGTCCAAAGGGCAGGACTCTGAACTGATAGTGACTGGTTCTCGCATGGAAGTGCAGAAATCTTCTTGATGGCCTGTCCACTTATGTGGTAGTACGCATCTTGAAGATCTGTTGAGCACATCCAATAGTCTTTTACCAAAAGCAGGAGGATAGACTGTATTGTGACCATCCGGAATTTTTGTACTCTTACAAACTTGTTCAATACACTGAGATCCAAAATTGGTCTCCAGTCCCCGGTTTTCTTTGGCACCAAAATAGTATGGATGACTCTTTTTCTTAGCAGCTTTGCTATCTCTAGTGCTGCTTCTTCCCTTTGACTGGGTGGAACGTCGGGTAAGTTTGTTGGGGGAGCATGACAAAGATCGAAGGGGATATGGTAACCTCTGGTTATTATCCTTTGTACCCAAGAATCGGTGGTGATGGTTAGCCAGGCAGAAGGGTACATGGAGAAACAACCCCCAACCACCTCCAGAGGAAAGGAATTGGGCCGCTCTTCAGGAGTGCTGATAGGATTGACCAGGAAGGGAGTCCCTGGAACCCTGGTTGCGTGGAGCCCCTCTACCCTGAAAGGGGTGTCTTCCCTGTGAGTTTCCCCCTCTGCTTCTAGGGGAGAACACAGCCTGTGTGTCACGGAAAGGACCCTGAGACTTTTTGTACCATATCTTCCCACTCTTCTGGTTTCTGGAGAAAGCACGTTGATGGGAAGAATAACGGACACCTACGGCAGAAAGAGTCGTACCGTCCTATTCACATCTGGCCAGTGTGCTTTTAACTTTGGGTCCAAACAATGAAGAGGCTTCAATGGGAGCGCTGAGAAAGGAAGCCTTGAAGGGTTCTGCGAAATTACATAAGCGCATGCAGGCGTGCCGTCTCAGAACAATGCCTGAACTCGCCACTCTGGCTGCTCCTTCTGATGCGTGAGATATCAGGCGCATGGAGGAGTTTGATATCAATTCAATGGTAGCCAGCTGAGAGGCCACTTTGTCACAGACCTCATCAGACACGGCACCAGCCAAAGTTTCAGAGAGCTCAGATACTAAATCCCTTTGAAGCCTGATGAAGTGTGTCATATAATTCAGGGACCTGATTGCAAAGGTCGCTGATGCAAAAGTACGCTTCCCCTATTCTGTCCAGAGCCCATGACTTTTTGTTGGGCGGATGGACAGCCTGGCTTTCTTCTTCTGCCAGGTCTTTCTTGGTTGCGGCCGTCACCACCACAGCATCTACAGGAAGACCTTTAGACCAATGGGGGTCAGTAGCAGGAGGGGATCTGGCCTCCAGGGAATAGCCTCAATGGTGTCAGGAGCCTTCCACCCACGCTGCACGATGAGCCAAACCAGTTTGTTGGCATGTGGAGTAACCCAGGAGGTAGGGGGCCGGGTGCAAAAAGCCTGCAGGAACACAGACTCTTCAGAGGTCGGGTTAGAGGGCTGCCAGTCACCTCTCTGTTTAAGGATTTTGAGGATATCACCAAAGGATACCTCAGAGGGTGAACAAGAGGACCCTTCTCCATAATCAAAGTCTGTGTCTTCCATGAGGGACTCCTCTGTGGAGTCCATGTGCTTCCTCTTGCACAAGCTTTTGCGATGAACTTCCTCAGAGGGAGAAGCTGGGGAGGACAATGCAAAAGGGGTTTCCTGTGGGAGTACATTCTGAGGCCCTTGCACTCGGTGTCTGCCAGGAGCGACTTGTGTACATGGTGGTCCAGAGGAGGGCAGGGATATTGACAGCACAGTATCACCAGCAGATGCCAAAGCCTTCTCCATTAGTTGGAAGGCCGGTCCACCTGAAGAGGGATAGGTGTCATGGCCAGGGGTCACCCCTCCCCAAAGTGGCTCAGCCTGCCGACTCGGAGTCCCTGGATGGCTGTGAAATGCCAAATTACATACGCTACAGCTAACATCCTGGGTCGTAGCAAAACTCTCCTGCCACGAAGGCAACTTGCGGTTCCTTAGTGAGGTCCATAAAGGGAACCGTAGAGAGGGAAGACTGTGCTATATCAAGGGGCTTCAAAGGCAATGAAGGAGGAAAATAAGTAGGGGTCTTTGGCAAAGGGTGATCACTTCCCAAGGAAGGATAGGTCCTGGGGGGTGGGATACCTCTGGCCAAAAGCACTTGATCCACAAGATGCAACACGTCATGTTCAGAGAGGCTTCTAGTGGATTTCACGGACATGACTGAGAGAGATTCAGGTCTATCCACAGATGGGACAAGCTCGCTGCTCACATCACCAGTCTGTACTGAAAATAACAGTGCCATAAGAGACTGTACTACAGGTGTCTGCACAGAGGAAATCATCGATGTCGAAGTCATGGTCTGCACCGACAGTAACGTCGGTGCCGAAGTGGTTGTCGGTGCAGATGCTGGGACCGAAAAAACTGGTGTCAGTGAGTTGTTGGTTCTGAGTAAGGTATCGGAGCTGATGTGGTTACAGTCTGTGCCGGCAGAATAGTCGGTGCCAGTAGAGAGGTCTGGACCAAGGAGCCCCTCGGTACCGATACGGTAAAAGGCACACTAGTCGGTGCCGAGAGTATAGACACTGAAAGCGTCAGATCCAAAGTAGAAAGCTTAGCTTTCTTGGGTCTCGGTTGATGGGAGTCCCCAGCCAGGGACGAAAGAAGAGATTTGGCCTTTGAAAGATCATCAGTCTTCTCCTTATGGGATCTTGGAGGGGTTGAAGCCTCTGACCTAGAAATAGCCTCTGAAAAGGGAGATTTGAGTAGCCCCTTCAGCAACAATTTATTTTTCCTCTCGATCAACGTCCTGTTAGAGAAGTTCTTACAAATTCCACAGGGTGGATCAACTGATAAATGAGGCACACCCAAACAATAGACACACAGAGAATATGCATCTGAAGTAGGTAATTTATGTCCACAATCTGAACATCTCTTAAATCCTGGACTATCTTTTTTATCCATGATAGAAAAGAATGAAATGAGAGAAAATACCAGCAATGGTACAAGAAACACCCAAAGGTAAAAAAGAAAAGACGTCTACCAACGTTGGTATAGAAGAAATACCTCGCAGTAAAAAGATTGAACAATTCTAAGAAGAGATGGTCGCTAAATGTGATAAGGTAGGAGAAAACAATTTAGAAACTTTTCTGAGAGAAAAAGTTATTTTAGACTAGAACGACAACAAATATTGTACTTCGCTCAAGAGAAGCAGCTTGACACGACCAAATGACGAAGTGGCAAACGAAATCTGGGGTAACGGAGAGGGGAATTCTGGGTAAGATTTTAGCTTGAGAGTTTGTAGCTGACGCGAGCTTGGAAGATGGCCAGCTCGGTTCCGAGGTCGGAACTGATACCCATACGTAAGGAATGAACGAGGATTAACAATATCAGATTAAGTGCTATGGCTTCTAATATAGATATTCTCCCAAAAGGCCATCACAAGGTTGGCATACGAGTTGGCACATGGGGCCCCCATGGCCACACCTGTCTTCTGAAGAAAATGTTTCTCACCGTACAGAAACACATTATTATTCAGAACTAATTCAAGTAACATACAATATAAAGTAATTTTGTCGTAAGAAACCAGAGCCAGCTGTAATAAAAATTGTCTAATGCATCCCTATATATCTATCCCTTCAATGTTCGGAATGATAGTAGAAAGGGAGGTGACGTCCAGGGCAACAAACATAAAATCAGAATTATTCTGTTCTGACACTATAAAGTTAGAGAGAGATGTGAGGAAATGTTCAATATCTTTTAAAATACTATCTGTATCATTAACTGAAGGTCTAAAGCTTCTCTCTAAAATATCAAAATGGGCTCAGTCAGCCAGCCCCTACTAGACACTATAGTAGTAAGAGGGGGATTAGTTTCATTTTTATGTATTTTAGGCAACCCCCTGATGGTAGATATAACCGTATTCTCAACCAAAAAATACTGAGAGTTCACCATCCACTTGTCTACACATTAACATATCATATAATTGTACACAAACATCTTTCATTAATTTATCCAATTCCTGCATTGTTAGCATAGCATAGGTGTTGGATTCAGAAAGCATGTTAACCATTTTTAAGTCATAGTCATGTTGATCCATAAGAACTATCGACCCACCTTTCTTGGTGGGTCTTATAACAATGTTTTCATTTACCTGTAATAATTTTATAGCCTTCCTCCCCACACTTGTTAAATTAAAAAACAGGTTCGAACTCCTATGACTATTCTTCAATGATAATAAATCATTCTCAACAGCTCTATCAAATGCTTCAAGAAGTGGGTGCAGGTTAGGAGTACATATAAGACACATACACATAAGAATAACTATATATATATTTCTTTTATATATTTTCATATATTGTTACATGAATTGATGTAATTATATATATATATATATATATATATATATATATATATATATACATATTTTTATACATACATATCTATACACATTCTTTATAGCGGTGGTGGTGCTGCGGTAGCGTTGTCACCTCACAGTAAGACACTGTCTGGTTCAATTCTCAGTTAGAGCATCTTCTGCATGGAGATATGCGTGAATGGGCGTACCTTCATTGAAGGTTGTGCATCAGGGCTGGTAACTCGGCATGTAAAAATCAACTACCAATCATTAGCGGACCGGAGTTCCGCTGTGGCGACCCCTAACCGGGAAAAGCCGAAAGACACAAACAAACAATATATATATACATTATTATTTTTTATACGCTCCTCATACATTTTTGGGTATTTTGTTATTTAGAGAGATGCAATTGATCTTTAGTAATGTTTTTAATCTTATGGTATTTTTAAGGCATTAGATATGAGTTGCTAGATTTGTCACATGCTTTTGAATTGACTATTTAATTTAAACAGGTGTTTAAGAAGCTATGCTATTTGGTCTGATGAAGTGGATCGTTGTCCGTGAAAGTGCTTACCACTGTTAATAGAAGTATTTTATTCAGCTCCGTTGTGTGGAACTGCTGTTTTTGGTCGATATTGGATTACTTCATTTGTGTTCCTACATCTACGTGGAAGTTTTTATTCTTTCGCTAGGAGTACATATACTAGGTTTTTTAAAAATATTATGCTGCACATTCCCTTTCCCAAACATTTTCTTTAACATTACATTCCTTGTAAAGTGTTTAATATCAACGATTTCATCTGTAATATCTGAATTCAAAGAAGGAATAAATTACAGACCTTTCTGAAGAAGTGTTTTCTCTCCAGCACTCAGTGTGTGTGTGTTTGGAGATGTTAAAAATTAAGCCATGACCTGTTATGTCCATTTCTTCTGTTTGTAACATTCGTTCACCTCGTCTGTTGAAGACATCTGCCTTTTCACTCTCTTGCTGTAGGTCCTGGATTTCATTTGTTGCTCCTTTATGGGTAATGGAAATGCCGAAAAATTCAGTGTATGATCTTGCTTTAAAATAGAGTTTGGTGTTTTCCTACGAACATCACCTGTGGAACTAAACAAGTTAACATTCAATGAAGTCTGACATGAACTCATGGCCACTGCTGCAGCCGATCCAACTGTACTGGTGTCTGAACCTCTGCTTTGTAATTACATAGGTAACACTAACAGATTTATTCACCCCACAATGGGGAGATGCTATGAATTCTTTAAATATGCAAACTGCAGGACAAGGGACTTAATTTATTTAGCATCGTGTAATAGATGCCCAGCATTTTACATTGGAAAAACTAATAGAACCCTTAGGGAGCATGTCTGTGAACACATATATGCTATAAACAGAGAAGATACCACTAATGCCCTGGCAAGATATGTCTGTAAGAATGGGACTACACATAAGTTTACTTTCATGGTATTAGAATTAGCCTTGAGAAGTTCTACATTAGCTAATATTAAAAATACCACTGAGAAAGTGGAGATAAAGTGGATCATTAGGCTGCAAGCTGATAAAGGCTTTGGTTTAAATGACAGGAACTCTCTCAAACCTTTTCTGAGAGACAGGCCACTTAATAAATAGATGTGTATTTTAGATATTCATATGCATCGTATTTTTTCTAAAGTTTTGCTTTCATGTCATTATTTTTATATGCTTTTTATATATATGTCTATGTTTTTAGTGTATGTTGAGTCTTATTTTAATGTTCTTAACAAGAGGTGAGCTGTAATTGGTCAGTTTGAAATGACTTAATAGGTATTGTATTTAGTAGCTGTTTGAAAGTCTGATGAAGAGTCAAACTTGACGTGAAAGTGCTCACTTATTAAAAGGTTGCCTGGATTTTATACCTGCCAAGCTTGTGCCTCTCTGTTATTTGGTCATACTTTTATACTTAACCAAACCTCTCCTACCACTTATCACAGCCTGTTAGACTCCGCTATCCATCTACTCCTCCCATTTTCTCCTCACACCCCATTTTCTTATCCCGCCTACCCACCTCCTTATCACTTCTTCCAACCCAACTAGATCTATATACCCCACCCCTTAGACTAGACACCATCACAAACACCCTCCTGCTCACCTTCCCACCCGCCACTACCACTTATCTTTACCTTTGTCTTAACCACTATCACTTAGCCTATTGCTATCACTCTTAGACCCTCCATCGGTATCTATTACCCAACCTCTTATGCTAACAACTGACTGTTCACCCGTGGCGCTCCCTCCTATATTACCACAACTGCTGTAACTCCTTTACTTTATCCCTGATGCACTCTCATTCTCCACACATTTTCCTTATACACTACAATTCATCTCACTACTATGTCTCTCACTTCAAAAGCTATTCTGTGTACATTCTCTCTATCCACCTATCTCCTAGTACAACTAACAGCATATCAAACAACTTATATATTTCAGAAACCTAACTCTGAAACAACCACATCTACACAATCTCTCCCCAGTTACTCTGCTGGAGACTCTAGTCTATATGCAACAGATTTAATCTTACTGACCAAACAAAATTGTCTCCCTTTAAAATAGCCCATCTATTGACCTTACTATATATTGCCACCATAGAACTAAATAAATTTCAACCTGTAGCTCTCCCTACTTACTGCAACCTAATTCAATGTGGAGACATACATTCAAATCCTGGTCCCTCCACCACCACTTACAAATCCCCCAACCCCTTAAGATCCCTTAACTTCACAACAATTAATCTTCAAAGCATAAGGAATAAAATCCCACACTTACGTGACTGGCTAACCCAAATTAAACCTGACTTCACTACAGCTACAGAAACCTGGTTAAAACCATACATCAAATATGCCGAATTCCTACCCCCTAATTATGCTTGCCTTAGAACAGATAGACTACAGAAAAAAGGTGGCGGTGTTGCTTTGATATACCTTAACACCTTTAATGTTGTCCCATACTGAAAACCTGTCCCACAACTCTTCACAGCAGAGATACTAGAAGCATTCCTCAAACTTAAAAATTGTAAAAGCCTTTGTATTGTGGTCCTATACATCCCTCCAGACAACAACATTCCTATACTAGAAGACATCCTTGCCCGGACTACTACCAATATCAAAAATTAAACTGTCATCTTAGGCAACATTAACATTAACTGGCTTGACATCTGTAATCAACACCCTTCCTCCAGTTTCAACCTATACCAATACACCCAGCTAATTATCATTATAACCAGACCTAATATTAATAGCAACACGGGCTCAGTCTTGGACTGGATCCTGGTTTCTGAGTCTAACAATATCTCCTCCTCTGGTGTACTACCTAATACAATTAGTGACCACTCACCTGCCTACATTGTACGCAAATCTACTCTAGTTCCTAGTAAATACCAATTCAAACAAACCAGAGACCGTTCTCAATTCTGCCCTATCACCTTCAATGACATTCTAAAAGCATCAATTGGTCAGCATTAAAAACTCTCCCTCTTGACGATGCTGTTGAACTCTTCAATTCAACATTTCTTAGGATCTTAAAATAGTTTAGCCCCACCCCCATAAAAAAGAGTAAAGGCTAAACATGCCAGCTGGCTTACTAGACCCACAAAGCAACTCATGACTAAAAGGGATAAAGCCTGGAAAGCTTGGCAAAAAAATAAAACTCTGTCAGACCTTGTATATTATAAACAGCTACACAATCAGGCTAAATGACTAATCATTAAAAACAAAAGGGAACACTTCCAAACTCTTTAAGATCAACATAAATTAAACCCCAAGAAATTCTGGGGTGCAGTAAATTCCCTACTTCAACCCAGCCACTGGGGATGCACAAGCCAGTGCATTTCTTTGTGCCGGTCCCAAAACCGGATAAATGGGAGGGTTGCATCAGGAAGGGCATCCGGCGTAAAATTGTGCCACATCATACATGCAGAAAACTGTACAGAAACTCATACCGAATCGGTCGAGGCCCGGGTTAACAATGACCGCCACCAGTACTGTTAGCCAACAGGGTGCTGGCGGAAATTGGGCTACTGTTGGCCGAAGGAGGAGAAGAGGCAGAAGGCATGCCCGAAGGCAGGTAAGGGCTAGGACTGTGATAGTGAGGGTCGGAACTTTGAATGTTGGCAGTATGACTGGTATAGGGAGGGAGCTAGCTGATATGATGAACCAAAGGACGGTTGGTATATTGTGTGTGCAAGAGACCAGATGGAAGGGGAGCAAGGCTAGGTGTATTGGAGGTGGTTTCAAATTGTTTTATCATGGTGTGGATGGGAGGAGAAATGGCGTAGGCATTATCCTGAAGGAAGAGTATGCTAAGAGTGTTTTGGAGGTGAAAAGAGTGTCAGATAGAGTGATGTTTATGAAGCTGGAAATTGATGGTGTAATGATGAATGTTGTTAGCGCATATGCTCCACAAGTTTGGTGTGCGATGGATGAGAAAGAAAAATTTTGGAGTGAGTTGGATGAAGTGGTGATGACTGCACCCAAGAGTGAGAGACTGGTGATTGGAGCAGATTTCAATGGGCATGTTGGTGAAGGGAACAGAGGGGATGAGGAAGTGATGGGTAGGTACGGTGTTAAGCAAAGGAATGCAGAAGGTCAGATGGTAGTGGATTTTGCGAAAAGGATGGACATGGCTGTGATGAATACGTATTTTAACAAAAGGGAGGAGCACAGGGTGACATACAAGAATGGAGGAAAATGCACACAGGTGGATTATATCTTATGTAGAAGGGCCAATCTGAAGGAGATTGGAGACTGTAAAGTGATGGCAGGGGAAAGTGTAGTTAGGCCGCATAGGATGGTGGTTTGCAGGATGACATTGGTGATCAAGAAGAGGAGGATGAATGTGAGGGCAGCACCAAGGATCAAATGGTGGAAATTGAAAAAGGGTAATTGTGAGGTGATGTTCAGGGAAGAGTTAAGACAGGCACTGGATGGCAGTGAAGAGTTACTGAATAGCTGGGTAACTACAGCAGAGCCAGTAAGAGAGATGATTAGAAGGGTGCTTGGTGTGACATCTGGAAAGAGGAAGGAGGACAAAGAGACCTGGTAGTGGAATGAAGAAGTACAGGAGAGTATACAGAGAAAGAGGTTTGCGAAGAAGAAGTGGGATTGTCAAAGAGATGAAGAAAGTAGACAAGAGTATAAGGAGATGAGGTGCATGGCAAAGAGAGGTGGTGAAGGCTAAGGATAAGGCGTATGAAGAGTTGTATAAAAGGTTGGACACTAAGGAGGGAGAAAAGGACCTGTACCAATTTGCTAGACAGAGGGACCGAGGTAGTAAAGATGTGCAGCAGGTAAGGGTGATAAAGGATAATGAGGGAAACGTACTCACAAGTGAGGAGAGTGTGTTGAGCAGATGGAAAGAGTACTTTGAGGGGTTGATGAATGAAGAGAATGAGAGGGAGAGAAGGTTGGATGATGTGCGGATAGTGAATCATGAAGTGCAGCGGATTAGCAAGGAGGAAGTAAGGATAGATATGAAGAGGATGAAGAACGGAAAGGCTGTTGGTCCAGATGACATACCTGTGGAAGCATGGAGGTGTTTAGGTGAAATGGCAGTGGAGTTTTTTAACTAGATTGTTTAATGAAATCTTGGAAAGTGTGAGGATGCCTGAGGTATGGAGAAAAAGTGTTTTGGTACCGATTTTTAAGAATAAGGGTGAGCTGTAGTAACTACAGAGGGATTAAACTGATCAGTCACAGCATGAAGTTATGGGAAAGAGTAGTGGAAGCTAGGTTAAGAAGGGAGGTGATGATTAGTGATCAGCAGTATGGTTTCATGCCAGGAAAGAGCACTACAGATGCGATGTTTGCTCTGAGAGTGTTGATTGAGAAGTACAGAGAAGGTCAGGAGGAGTTGCATTGTGTCTTTGTGGATTTAGAGAAAGCATATGATAGGGTGTCTAGAGAGGAGTTGTGGTATTGTATGAGGAAGTCGGGAGTGTCAGAGAAGTATGTAAGAGTGGTACAAGATATGTACAAGGGTAGTGTGACAGCGGTGAGGTCTGCGGTGGGAGTGATGGATGCGTTTAAGGTGGAGGTGGGATTACATCAAGGATCAGCTCTGAGTCCTTTCTTATTTGCAATGGTGATGGACAGGTTGACAGACGAGATCAGACAGGAGTCCCCGTGGACTATGATGTTTGCAGATGACATTGTGATCTGTAGTGAGAGTAGGGAACAGGTGGGAGGAGACCCTGGAGAGGTGGATATATGCTCTAGAGAGAAGAGGAATGAAGGTCAGCAGGACTATGAGAGAATATATGTGTGTGAATGAGAGGAAGGATAGAGGAATGGTGAGGATGCAGGGAGTACAGGTGGCAAAGGTGAATGAGTTTAAGCACTTGGGATCAACAGTTCAGAGTAATGGTGAGTGTGAAAGAGAGGTGAAGAAGAGAGTACAGGCAGGATGGAGTGGGTGGAGAAGAGTGTCAGGAGTAATTTGTGACAGACTAGTTAAGAGTGAAAGGGAAGGTCTACAAGAGGGTAGTGAGACCAGCTATGTTATACGGGTTGGAGACAGTGGCATTGACAAAAAGGCAGGAGTCAGAGCTTGACATGGCAGAGCTGAAGATGTTAAGATTTGCACTGGGTGTGACGAGGATGGACAGGATTAGGAATAAGCCCAGGTTGGAAGGTTTGGAGACAAAGCCAGAGAGGCAAGATTACACTGGTTTGGACATGTGCTGAAGAGGGATACAGAGTATATTGGGAAAAAGATACTAAGGGTGAAGCTGCCAGGTAACAGGAAGAGAGGAAGGCCTAAGATAAGTTTTATGGATGTGGTGAGAGAGGATATGCAGGTGATTGGTGTGACAGAGCAAGATGCAGAGGACAGGAGGAAATGGAAACTGTTGATCTGCTGTGGCGACCCCTAACGGGAGCAGCCAAAATAAGAAGAAGAAGAATAAATTCCCTACTTCATCCAGGCTCAAATAATAATCCCTGCCCCAATCCAGACAAAATTCCCACTGAAATAGCCTCACTCTAACTCTTATTTTATTGACACCACAGCCAAACTCACGACCACCTTCCCACAAATAAAATCCAATCTAGCTGAGCCCTCTCTATCACACTCCCCAACTTCCTTCCCACCTATTTTCTTCTTCTCACCTGTATTTACCTCCACTAAAAAAAAGCTACTACTTAAACTCAGACCTTGTACTAATGCACCAGACAACCTACCAGTAGAATTCCTACAACTCTCCACATACTACATTGTCTACCCTGCCAGCATACTCCTTAACAGATCAGTTCAGGAGTCCCATGTACCAAATATCTGGAAGAAAGCTTATGTCCTTTAACTTCATAAGGGTGGCAACAACTCTGATATCTCTAATTTCTGACCAATCGCAATTCTCTATCCCATTTCCAAAATATTAGAAAGATGTGTTCTCTACCAGCTTCTCAATCATCTGGTTACCAACCAAATCCTTTCTCCCACACAGCACGGCTTTAGGCCAGGTCACAGTACTAGCACAGCTCTCATTACCTTCATGGATACAGTAAATAGGGTTTGCGATGCTGGTTACTTTGTCTCTTCACTCTTCCTTGACCTCTCAAAGGCCTTTGACACAGTTTCTCATCCCCTTCTTCTATCCAAACTCTCCAACTTGGGTCTCTCACCTCCAACCTTAAACTGGTTCTCCAACTATCTCTCCCATAATCCATCAAATGGTAACATTCCTTCTCACCATTCCTAAACACTACTACAGGTGTACCCCAAGGATCCATATTGGGCCCCCTCTTATTTAGCATATTCATTAACAACTTCCACACCACCCTTACTCATGGCACTGTCATCCAATATGCAGATGATTCCACAATCATCTGTACTAAAACTTCTTACCCAAAATGCCTTTACATCAACTGAAACTTGGATGTCCAATCACCACCTTGCTCTAAACCCTAAAAAAACTACACTTCTTATATTCACCCCCCAAAAAGAAAACCATCAATAAGAATGAACTTTCTGTTCATTTCAAAAACAATACTATCATTGAAGTTGTTCAAAGTACCAAACTGCTACGTGTCATCATAGATGACAGCCTAACATTCGGTCTACATATCCACAGCAACATAAAAAAAACACACCAAAAGCTAAGTATTCTCTATAGTCACACCTTCCTTAATTTCACTGCAAAAAAGGCCCTAGCCTCATCCTTCCTGACACCTTCCCTCTTACATGGTGCCCCTATTCTTACCAACATCCAGTCCTCCCTGAAAACCAAACTAGACTCTTGCTACAACTAGGTTGCTTAATTTTCAATGCCATCATTGCTCATCCCTATGTCAATTAAACTAGCTGAAACGTCCACACTATCTGACTTTTCTACAACTAACTAACACACATGAACTCATATATAAAACATCAGCCTGCCCCTTCTTTACTTCCCTGATGACCATGCATCACCCAAACAGATCTCTTAGGTCAGAATACAAACTGCTGCTGAAAGTAGATACGCCAAATCACTCAGCTGGTCAGATGATCCACTCTTTTACTGTCTGAAACCATGGAACTCCCTCCCACCTTCCATCAGAACCACCAGCAATTCTGCTCTCTAAGAACTCCCTCAGACAACACCTCTCCTCTCTCTGGCATTGCACATGTGCCACTACAATTCTCTCCAAAATCAGACTCCTTCTACTATCAAACTTACCTTATTCCATCTTATACCTGTACTCTCTTTCATCTCTCACTTAACATAACTGACTTCATATACACTTCTCTGTCTTCATAAAATTCACTGTTCATGCCTACAAACCCCATAATTTAATAATCATACAAATGATACTCTATTTATGCAATCTTCTTAGCTGTATTACTGGAATAGTCCAATGCAAATATGTACTGTGTATGTAAAAAAAAATCTGGGCATTGTACTTGCACTACTCCTAGCATTGTGACTAAATCCACTCTATACTGTGCGTTACTTCATGTACATGATGTTTAGTTCAATCTAATCTAATTCACAAAGTAAATATGCCTGTAGAACTGAACCTTGTCTTCATTTTATCCCAGGCATTGTGATTGTATATAGACTCACTACTCCTCCAAGCCTTGTGACTGTATATACTCATTTGTTTGTTATTTCATGCAAGTACTGCTAAGTCTTTGTGGAGCTTTTCTCCCTGGGCCTCCACTGAAAATGGGCTCACCTAGGCGCAGTGGACCTTCCCGGTATACAAATGCAATAAATAAGTAATTTGCTTTTACAGCCAGTAAACTGGCTATATAAATATGTTCACTGATACCTGGGTATAATCCACCACAGCTTTAGCTGCCACCTCAAAGGCAACATTTATAGCAGGGAAACTGAAGCACCAAGAAGATCAACTTGTGAAAAGAATGTAATATAAAAGAAGTTGAGCAAGTGAGAGTGAAAAAATACCCGGGAAGAGGTTAAAAGTCAGCAATAAAGCATGAATAATTAAGAACAAACCTTACTAAGGAATGTTTTAGAACAAAGTTTCTTAAATTGGTTTACACAGAGTTCTCTATGAGTTCCATAAACAGATAATGGCCTGTGGAGCTGTTCTAGCAGTCCATAGAGCACCTTTTGAAAACATTCACAGTTGCGTAACTATAGGGAAGAAGTGACTGGTTACATGTACTGACCTGCAAGAAGTCAGTGGACTCAGCCAATCAATTTACAGGCTTTTTGCTCCTTGTAAGAATAAAAAAAGCCCCAGAATATTAAACTATGAATGAATAGTCATTGGCTCTAGCTATAGCTCCCACACCATGATATGTTTTTCTTTTTACTTTTAATTTCTCCAAACTGGCAGGCAACCATATATCACTGACAGCTTTGCAGGGTGACCGGATGAGTGCATAGCTGTAAGCCTTCCCTGCTTTTTCTTCATATTTCTGGTCTCTTCCTCATAAAACTGATAGCCTTTCTGACTGAGAAGTATGTATTCAGTGATTACAACATAGTAATCTTATCCAATCCTCTCAGTTGTCCATCTGTCCCTCCATGATTTTGCCTCATGTTTTTGGTCTTTCATATCTCTCAACTTTCTCTGACTTTTCAGAAAGGTCCCCAATTTTGGATCAAAATCTTATTGTGAGCTCCATAACTCCTCTTAAAACTGGCAAACTGGGGAGAAATGGTGGTGGAGTGCATGTAACAGATGATGAAAATAACTAGAAATATAGACTTATTTTACTTCAGAAAATGCACCGATTCACATTCACTTATTATGAGTTAATAGTGCTAATATAAGATGCCCTATTCATTCCTGATTACTTATGGATTTGTCTCTGATTCTGGATGTAGAAACTTATGGGTCTGTTCGTCATAACATTTAAGGTTTTAAAAATCTGTCCATTAAAGATGCTGATAACAAAAAATCTGTTATTGTAGCTTAAGTACATAAGCAGAATATTCTCTGTCACTTATTTTTTAGCATTGCCCCTGATTCTTGCACTAAAAGGTTGAGAGCTGTGTGAACACTTTGCTGGAGTTTAAGACAGATATGTGTATACTTCTCAACGGTCATAGTCGTTTGTTCCTCATAATTGTTTCTGATAAACCGTTGAGGATTATTTGAATTTCAGACTTTGTATCCTTCAGAAGAAAATGCAAATGTAAAACCTGTTCAATAGCAACTTTCTAAGTATGTTTGTCTTGTCGGCTTTTCCCAGTTAGGGGTCGCCACAGCAGAACTCCGGTCCGCTAATGATTGGCAGTCGATTTTTATGGTGCCGAGTTGCCAGCCCGATGCCCAACCTTCAGCGAAGGCAAGCCCATTCATGCATGTCTTTCAGAGGCCACTCGACCGCGAGGAGGACATGCAGACTCCACACAGAAGGCACTCCAGCCGAGAATCGAACAGGAGAACCTATTGCTGTGAGGTAACAATGCTACCGTTGTACCACTGCACAACTTTCTAAGTATATAAGAGCAATATTTATAACATGTCCCTGAATTTGTACTCCTGTTATTTTTGGCTTTGTCCCTAATTAATGTGTTAAAAGATAGTTAAATGTGCTTTTTTGTGTTTTAATAAGATATTTGACTTATGTTGTTCAGGCATTATTTTATTCTGCTGTATTCTATTTGTCTTATTTTTATTTGTTTACTGGGAAATTCTGACTGGGCCAGAAGGTGCCTATTTTCCAGTGGAGGCCCAGGGAGAAAAGCTCCACAAGCACAATCTTTCAAAAATCAGTTATAGATATTTTACATCCCAAAGTATCATATTATACTACAAAACACAGGAGTGAAACAAATGTAATGAGAAAAACATAGAACATATGTTTCATAGTAGAATGCAATAAAAAACAATAACATGAGCTGGAGAAAAGTTGTGAGGAGAAACTCATTGGTCATATTATTTGTTCCATAGATTAGTGTGCGATAAATGAGACCAAGGATGGATAGAAAGAGATTCATGTGTTCATAGGAGTGTACGAGGCTAATGGTCCTGGAGCCTTTAAAAGCCTAGCCCCAAAAAATTGCCCAGGCACCTTGCCACCTGATGTTGGTTCACTGTGCTCCTATCCAGTAGGGCAAATGGAGTGATCCCTGCGGTGAACTTTCTGTTACCCATTCACTTGTCAAGATTTCTCTTGAAGCGGGCCAGGGAGGTGCTCTACTTGACATGAATGTGAAGATATTCCAGAGTATGTACTGGAATACACCAATTTCAAGCTTGGTTAAGCCATAACCAACCATATATCTTAGCCATTTCCAAAACCTGTCTCAAGCCCTTTATCTCCAACTCTGAGTTTCTGCCCCCAGGATTTCATTGTCTCAGAAATGACCAACTAAATAAAAAAGGTGGAGGCACTGCCCTAGTCTACTCCAACCTTCTTTCCCTAATTCCCCTCCAAATTCCAATTCCTCAATTCCAGAACATTGTACTAACTGCTGGAATTCTAAAACTAAATAAACATAAAAATATCTGCATCATTGCCCTATATATCTCACCTGGTAACAATATCTCTACACTCAAAAATATTATCCTAAGGCCTCAACTGAAATTAACTATGAAACCTATATCCTTGGTGATGTGAATATTGACTGGAATAAAATCAATTGCCCCTCTCCCTCCCTATCCATTAACCTCTATAACTTCATTCAAATAATCCTCTCCATCACTCGACCTAACAAAATAAACCGTCCCGGATCCACTATAGATTGGTTCCTAGTCTCAGATCCAAATAAAATAACCAATTCTGTCACAATTCCTGATACCTTTAGCGACCACCTCCCAGCCTTTATGCATCGCTCAACTAGTTCCTCTCCACACCAGCATCAATACATTCAAACTCGTAACCTCAGTAGCTTCACCCTAACTACTTTCTCAAATACTTTCAGACAAACGAACTGGCAAATTCTAAACATCCTATAGAATACTTCAACTCTGCCTTCCTTGATACTTTAAACTCACTAGCCCCACTAAGAAACAAAAGGATAAAAACTAAAACTGCTCCTTGGCTATCCAAAGAGACAAAACAGATTATGCACCACAGAGACAAACTATGGAAGCTTTACCAAAACAATAAACTAGCCAATACTTTGCTCCAATATAAACAGCTCTGCAACCATGCAAAACGACTAATCACCAAAGACGAAAAAATCCTACTATATCAAACTTCAGTTCAATAACAATAAAAAAACCCAAAAATTCTGGAACTCAAAGTCACTCCTCAATCCAGGCTCCAAGAATAATCCCTGTCCTGACCCACATAAATCTGACCTCAAACTAGGCTCTAAATTTAACTCATTTTTCATAGAAACTATTACTACCCTCACCAAGGCGTTTCCCAATAATAACCCAACTGCTCTACACTCTTCCCCTTCTAACTCACCTCATCTGTTTGAACTCAAACCCATCTCCACTAACTTTATAAAAAAAACTTTTGTCCAAACTTAAACCTTGCTCTAACGCTCCCGACAATATTCCCTCTTCCTTCCTAAAATGTGCTGCTGATGGCATTGCTCTCCCAATCAGCATCATTATTAACCGATCCATAAAAGAATCATATGTCCCCAAACTCTGGTGCTCAGCTTATATTCTTCCTCTTCGTAAAGGAGGCAAACATATCAGCATCTCAAACTTTCACTCCATTGCTTTGCTCTCACCAGTCTCCAAAATCCTAGAAAAATGCATCCACCTCCAACTTATGCCTTTCCTGACCCAAAACAATCTTCTCACTCCTACCCAGCATGGCTTCCATCCAGGCCATAGCACAATAACCGCTCTACTCTCTTTCCTAGAAATTGTCAATCAAGTCCGAGATTCAGGACACTTAGTTTCTACTGTTTTATTCGATCTGTTTAAAGCTTTTGATACTGTTTCCCACAAGCACATTCTCTGTCATCTCTCAAACCTTAATCTCTCACATAATGCTTTATCCTGGTTCTCCAGCTATCTATCAGACAGATCTCAGACAGTCAAATGGAAGAACTTCATCTCTTCCTTCTTACCTACCCCATCTGGGGTACCACAAGGATCCATCCTTTGGGCAGTCAAATGGAAGAACTTCATCTCTTCCTTCCTACCTACCCCAACTGGTGTACCACAGGGATCCATCCTTGGGCAGTCAAATGGAAGAACTTCATCTCTTCCTTCCTACCTACCCCACCTGGCATACCACAGGGATCCATCCTTGGGCCAATGCTTTTTATCATCATCAAAAACTTTCACACTGCTATTCCTGATGCTAAAATCATTCAATGTGCAGACAATTCAACCTTAGTCTGTTCTGCCTCAAACCTTTCTGAACTGCTGACTAAAACCCAAACTGCCTTCTCAACAACTGAAAACTGGATGCACCAAAACCACCTCTCTCTCAATGCAAATAAATCAAAGATTCTACTATTCCCTCCCACAAAGACCCTCTCCTATGATAAAAACAACTTCAAAGTCTACAGTCAAACCAACTTACCTACAGAAGCGGTCCCCTATGCCAAACTACTGAGCATTACTGTAGATGAACACCTCAAGTTTGATATTCATATTCAACAAAATATTAAGAAAACCCACCAAAAGCTAGGTATGCTGTATAGGAATAATCACTTTCTCTCCAGCTCTACCATGCAAACACTAGCCTCGACTTATCTTCTTCCTTCCTTATTATACGGAGCCCCTCTCCTAGCCAACCTGTCCTCCTCTATCACCTCTAAACTAGAAAACTGCTACAACAAAATCTCTAAATTTGCCACTAAATCTAAAAATACCACCTATCACTGCCTAACCCTACAATCACTGAATTGGCTTGAACTCCAAAAACTACCTAGACTATCTCCAACTCACTACTGCATGTAGACTCATATTTCACCCAACAAAATGTCCCACTCTAACTTACATCCTTCCCCCTTATACACCCAACAGAGCTCTCAAATATGAAAATCAGAACTTAATCACTATCTATAAACCTAAATGTCCTGCTGGCCAACCTTTCCTGTCTTTCTCACTAAGCAAAAAATAGAATTCCCTTCCCTCCACACTAAGAACTATACCAAACTCAGAAAACTTCAAAGCTCAACTATTCAAACACCTGTCCACTAAATGGAAATGTACCTGCCTTCACCCAACCTAATCAAAGGGGGTTCTCTCTCTGGTTCCCAAGCTCTACAACTCTCATAGTTATCTTCCTATGAGCCTATCTAAGCTCTCAACAATTTCTATAGCTTCTCTCTAAGCTCTCAACAACTCCTACAGCTACCCTCACACAGCCCAACCTTGTAAATATTGTAAATAGCATCCTACTGTTGATGTGTGTATGTAAAGTGTATTTACATTCTCTTAAAAGGTTTGTATGTAAACTGTTTCCACACCTAACACATATCTGTTTTCCTCAAATTAAACTTTATGATCCTTACCTTCAAGCTTACTGAATTTGTTAACTATGCATGATACTGAATGCATTTATGAGTAACTATTCTACATAATATTATTTATTTATTTTTTTATTTTACATTTGTTAACCGGGATGGTCCGACTGAACGAGGTCCATTTTCAGCGGAGGCCCGGGGAGAAAAGTTCCACTTAATTAATTACAGAGACAACAGGTATTTATACATCAGTTATAAACCAGTTAGTGAGACTGTGAAACAGTGACAGAATAGATCAGAGTAGTAGGACATTCTTTTAACATATTTTCAAAACAAACTTTACAAGTAGACAATAGATTAATAGTTCAAAAATTAAGACAAGGGATTAATTTACTGTTTCTTTCTTAGATTAACATACAACTAATATTGTCTATGTCCATGTTTAATGGTTTTAGGATGAGAAAGTACGGTAGTTTATTTGTCTTTATGTAACACATGGACATAACCAGGAATTAAGATGAAACTTAAGGGAGTGTTTGAATTGTTTTGTGTTTGGTGCTGAAATAACTGAGTGAGGTAGGTTTATTATCTTTAATATTAACTATCAGTTGTATCTAAATTGTATAATGCATCTTGGAGCTTTTCTCTCCGGGCCACCACTGAAAAGGGTCAAGTCAGCCCAGTGGACTTCGCCGGTAATCAAACTGCAAATAAGTAAATAAATAAAATATGGGCAGTCATTGGGAGATGAACCTGTCCCTCCAGCATGTTCTGTTAATTGTGGTAATGAGGTTGTGATCTGTGTGGCATGGGGGGGACTGGGATTTCTTTAGGTGTAGCATTTCAAGTAAGCTGAGTCAGACATTTGTAAGTCAAGCAGAGATCACCTCTAAGAAGATAAGAGACTGAGAACAGCTGAAGTTTCTTGACTCTGCTGTGTAGGACATATGTTTAAGGCCTAGGATCCTTTTTGTAAGATACTTTTGTGGCTTTTCCAGCTGTTGCAGGTGTCTGGTCAGGTACATGCCAAACAGGGCGTTATATTTGATGACTGGTCTAATGAGGATGAGCAGAGAGGGATGATGACCTTTTTTTTCCAGGATGCGAAACCTTTGCTTATAAGATGTGCCATGTAAAACGACTTTCTGACCACAGTGGCAATGTGGTGGTCAAAGGTGAGGTGGCTGTTGACCTGGGTGCCCAGATCTCTTATGGCCCCTTCAATGCTCAGTGGGCTCCCATCAACGTAGTAATTCATGGGAACAGAGTTTTTTCCAAAGTGGATAATGCATTTTTTTGTGTTAAGCTTCAGGCCATGGTTCTGACACCAGTCATTGGTCTCAGGGAGGCCATTTTGTAGGATTTCTGCATCACCTGGGGAGTTAATAACTCCTAGCTTGCATTCATCAACGAACTTGGTCAGCCAGAGGCCTCCTGTGTTGGCCTGGACTTCTAAGAAGTAGATACCAAACAGGAGAGGGCCCAGGACTGAGCCATGTGGGACTCCACTCATGACTGTTCGACAGTCTGACTTGGAATCCGTAACCTTCATTCCGTGGGTCCTGTCTGTGAGCCAGTTTGCAACCCACCTATGATGTAAGGACTGATGCCTAGTTTGGTGAGTTTATCACTGATACCTGAGTGGGGAATGGTATCAAAGGCCTTGGCCAGGTCACGGTAGGCTGTATGCACTGCCTTACCCTCATCCACAGCCTTGATGACTGCCTTGAAGAAGTTAATCAGGTTCAGCAGGCAGGATCTCCCCTTGATAAAGCCAAACTGTGTGGGATCAAGAGTTTGGAGATTGCCTATATCTTTGTTAAACAGGTCCATGATGATGTGCTCCATAGCTTTGTATACCAGACTCGCCAGGCTAATGGGCTGATAGTTCCCAGGGTCTGTAGTTTCTCCCCCCTTTATGGAGTGGGATGACTGTAGCAGTGCACCATTCATTAGGGACATAGCCTGAGGTAAGGCTGTGATTGAATAGGGCACACAGATGTGGTAACAGTTTGTTTTGTAGCTCATGTAGGATGCAGTCAGGGATATTATCAGGTCCCATGGACACTGTATTCTTGGCTTTGGGCAATGCAGCTTTTACCGGTGCCATAGAAATGGTGGGTACCAGGCTTTCTTCTGGTATTGTGATAGGGCCCTGGGGGCAGGTAAAGTTGGCACTGAATCTGTCTGCCAGTATGTTGGCTATATCTGTTGGCACAGTATAGGAGGTGCCACTGTGCAATAACTCAGAAAAAATCTGGGTATTGCCTTGGAGGTTTTTGATATAGCTATAGAAGGCTTTGTGGTTGTTTTTGGTGTCAGCTGCAATTCTGCCTTCACATCTGGCTTTAGAGGATTTGATAAGGGATATCAGTTCTTTTTTGAGACTGATAAGGGAGGTTTTCCAGTCTTGTAATTTTTTTTGAAACAGTTTCTTCCTTTTGTTGTAGAGCTTATTGATTGCTGGGGACCACCAGACTGTCTTCCTTTTTGGAGGAGAGTGTCTTAGTTCTATTTGTTATGGCAAAGTCCATGCATTTGTGTACATGCTCGTACAGTGCATTGGTGTATGATTCGGCAGTCATGCAGCTATTTTCCATTGGTACGGGTGCCGAGAAGTTAGCCACCTCTTTTTAGAAGCCCAAAGTTGGCTTTTGAGAAGTTTTTCAAGGTGGTCACCTTAGTGGGGGGTGTAGGTGAGATGGAGATTTCCATGGTGATCAGTTTGTGGCCAAATTTAACCAAGGAGGAATTGACTATAGGTGTGGAGCAACAGTCTCCTATGTTGGTGATAACCAGGTCAAGAATGTTGCTTCCTCTAGTGGGGGTCAGAATGAGCTGGTCCAGGGCAATGGAACTGATAAATTCCACAAAGCGTTGGGCCTGTACATTGGTACTTGAATAGCTTTCCCAGTTGATGGAAGGGTAGTTGAAGTCACCCAGTATGAGAGTATTGGGTTGGACCTTGATAGATTCCAGGGTGTTTAGGAACATGGAGTAAGAGTCTAGGGACATGTTTGGGGTTCTCTAGCAGGCTATAACTTGTATTGCTGTCTTACCCAGTGTTAGTTATACCTGAAGTATCTCAGATGCATTATGCTGGGTTACCAGTCTAGAGGTGTGCGTATCCTTTAAGGATATGGAGACACCACCACCTTTAGAGCTTCCAGATGTATTCTGGGGCCAAAAGGTATGGAATGAATTGCAGCCTGGGAGTGCAAGGGTGCTTTCCGCCTTTTTAAACCAGGTCTCCATTACAGCACAGATGTCGACATTCTCCATTTTGAGGAGAGCTTCAAGTGAGTGCATCTTGAGATTTAGACTTTTAGCAGTGAGTAGCATGATCCTCAGATTGCATTTGTCTATAGCTGTTATGGATCAATTTTGGTCTTTTCAACACTGCCTAAAAAAGGCACTATAGAGGTGGCAAAAGCCTTAGCCAGTACCCAAATCCATCCCAGGGGTGACAGGTGCTCTCTGGCAAAGCATTGAGGTCTGTCGATCATGTCATCCCAGGCAGACAGATATTGGATCTCCTTAGAATGACACCAGAAACTTAGCCAATTGTTGAAGTCAATCATTTTCTGCTCGCACTGTGCTATCATTCTGGATGACGGCAGAATAGTGCTCAGGGCTAGCGCCATACCTGCCTGGGCCACATAATCCGAGAGTTTCATCACATCTCTTTTCATGTAGTCCAGGGAGGTAGATCTCCGGTCATTCACACCCACATGGACAATGACTGAGTCATATTTGTACTTGGTGTGGAGTGACCTGAGTGCATGTGTTATGTGACGGATCCTGGCATCTGACAGACAACTGACTGTCACCTTCTCCTTGTTCATCCTAGTGAGTGGGACATCAGTGTGCCTCACAATTGAGTCTCCTATGATTAGTACATTGGGCAAAGTATTTTGCCTTAAGGGCTTAGGTTGAGGAGCACACTATGATGGTGAGCTGTATGTTTTGGGGTTGGTGGTGTGTTGTGGTGGTTGAATGCTTTTCTGTCTTGGGGGTTCCTGCTGTTTGGGTAAATTTTTGACAGCCTCTTTGAAGGTGGGTGTACAGTTTGTGTTTCTCTGTGTGGGTTGTGATGGTTGGTGTTTTGGAGGGCTGTGTGTTCTATGTAGTGAGTTGCAGGTGTTGAACTTCTCCGCTTGACCAGCTAGTCCAGTCTTGATTGGAGCATGCACCAGTTTGGTGATATAAGTGCATCTCTCACATGTATGAGTGTTGGTAGGTAAGAGGAGAGGATTGTCTGTGTACATAAGACAGTTGTCACACTGTCTCAGAATGCCCAAGTGCACCAGGTTAGCAGGAGAAAGCACAGAAAATTGCCTTACAATCATACCAGGAGGGGTGGTCATAACTAATAATTACTGGTGTGATTACTGCGTAGGAACAGCTAGTGCTAATAGCACTGAAGTGTGCTACAATAAATGCTACAAAAGCCTGTTAAAGTGCTAGCCGATTAAGCTAACTGAAGTGCAAGAAGTAAAAGAACAAGTATGTTCTAAGGGAAAAATTGAAGAGCAGACTTTCTGGCACTGGTAATAATTTACCTCAGCTGAGCGGTGCGCAAACACAGGCTTTTAAACCAGAAAGTTGAAAGAGACAGAAAAACTGCCCAAACGGCCAATAAACTACAATTTCTGGGCCAGAAACCACTCCTTTTGTGGTAGATAGTCTACCTAGTGCTTACCACTCCCACTGATAAGCTAGGTGGCTTCCCTCCAACACAGAAAGGTCTTGGGGGGGCTCAGAAACTTACAAAACAGTACTGGATACAGCAAATCTGTATCTGGACTAGACTAGTTACAGGAAAGACAGAAAGTAAGCTTAGAACTTTTTTTTTTGCAGAAAAGCAGTTAAAACAGTAGCAAAAACACTTTAAATGCAGTACAAGCTAGCACACTTGAGTGTACAGCAATATTAAGACAACTACAGTTTAAATAAATGCAGATAAATTAAAAACAACAAAAAACAAGGCAGAAAGCAGTAAATTATGAAAAAATCAAAATGGAGGCACTTAGAGCATCTCTTTCTCCTTCCTGTTGCTCTTGTAGTCTCTCTGCAGGACAGCAAAACTGGATCCACAGAGCTTAAATAACACTTAAAATTTAAACAGACTAAAAACAACAGTAATAAATGCAGCTGAGACTATGCAATTGAACACTTTAGAGAACAAGTAGCAGAAAAAACAAGTTGAAGTAATAGAGTTGGAGGAGGAAAAACAATGTAAAAGCAGCAAGCTGCTGAATTAAGTTTTTTTTTTTTTTTTTTAGGTAAAGTGGAAAGGGAGAAAGGAGGAAGATAAGATAATCCAAGGTTAAGAAACTAAGGGGGTTGGCCTTCTCAAATGTTCTCTCTGTATTAGGTAGACTGAGCTAATGACACTACACTGGGAGGAGTGTCACAGTCATTCCTCTCAACTGTACAGATTTTCGCCTCATATCTTTGGTCTGTTTTTCATAAAATTGTGGTGTTCTGGCAAATTAGTGGCACATCATTAAAGACTGAAGTTACAAAATGACAGTCATTTGTGTTTCGGACTTCATACCCTTCAGAAAATTCATACTAATGCAAAACCTGTTATCATATCAACGTTCTGAGTTTGTAAGAGCAATATTAAAAAATGTCCCTATTTTTTGAGGCTTTGTCCTCCTTTTACACATAGCTTTGTACAGATATCTTGCTCCAAGGGTTTGAGAGGTATGTCCCAGATCAAATTTGAAGTAGGGGCTGGCAACTGCAAAGCCACCAAGTATAAGAACAAGACACCAATAGGGAGGGTGGGAAACTATGCTACAGCTACTAGCTACACTATTTTAGGCAGGAAACACTACATAAATGTTTATCACAGCAGAAAAACAGCAGTGACCCACTAAATGAAAGTTTTTAAACAGATAAAGGAGCAAGGAGACTCTAGAGAATGCTTTTAACTGCAAACAAATCAGTTATATGATACCCTCCTTGGCAGGAGGCAGGAAAGGATTTAGAAGGAGGTAAAACTTAAAGGGGCACTATCTCAATTTTTTGCTACAGGAGTTTGTTTACATTTTAGTACTCTAAATCACATGTTCACCTACAGACAAGGTTTTCAAAGAGCCTTTTTAGCATACTGCAGGTCAGATTACACAAACTCCTTTTGTATTCTCCTTACCCCACTCATGAGAAATTAGATTTGCTGAATGAAGTTCTGCTGTTATCCTACAATGTGGGATTATACTTTTAGTACATCTGGGTGATGACTAGCCTACACACACACACACACACACACACACACACACACACACACACACACACACACACACACACACACACACACACACACACACACACACACACATATATATATATATATATATATATATATATATATATATATATATGTGTGTGTGTCTCTACAATGAATAATAGGTTCATAGGTGTTTACTAAGCTAATGATCAAGGGCCTTTTTAAACCTAGCCATGCATTCCAAATCTCTGACGAGTTCTAATACCCTTGATAAGTGTAAGCATGGGCCTGGGAGATGAACCATTTACAGGTTACCCGTTTGCATCAGAGACATAGGTGCCAAACCAGGGATGAATTGCCGGTTTCCCATCCAATTGCCCAAGTTGCACTTCAACTGGATTAGGGAGGAACTCAGCTTTACATGGATGTTCCATAGATGGGGTAGTCTCTAGGATACATACCTCTCTTACCATCAGGTCCGATTTATATCACAGACAAGGTTTAAGTCTTTAGAATGGGTAATTCTGATACTGTTTGTTTTGTCCATCAGAGTGGGTCTGACAATGCCCTGTCTGCCAGGCATAGACCTCTCCTCAAAAGCCCGTAGGAGACAGAATACAAGGATAGGGCCTTGAGGCAGTCTGTATAGGACATATTATTTATGCCCTGTATTCTTTTAGTGTGGAACCTCTGTGGATGTTCCAGTTGTTGGATATGCCTGGTTAGGTACATACCAAAGGTGGCACTGTACTCAATGATAGGTCTGATGAATGCCAAATACAGTGGAACAATGACTGCCTTGGACTTAGATTCCGTACCTTTGTTGGTATGTAATCATCAGTGAGTTTGTTCAGAACACAAAACATCGAACAGACCCAGTGGTGATTATCATTATCACCACGAAAATCATCTAAAGTAGTAACGGCAAATGTAAAACAGGATCTGTGACTCTGTACCTGCATATTTACATGTGTATCTCCATATATAATTAGATACACATACATACATATGTGTATGTATACATGCATGTATATATGCCAATCGTTAAGCTTTTTTGCCTGAGTAATGAGCTTGCACAGGCCTATGTGTATGCATGCACACAGGCAGTTTATTCACATATGTATACATCTTATAATTAACAGACATGGTTGATACCAACATCCATATTCACACATACCAAAATAATAAAAAAAAAACATGTTTACCCACAAATATAGTGCTTATAAAAAGTACATATTAATGACCACACACATTTTCACACTCATATGATTGTGCTACAAATATCTGAGAATTGGATATGCCCTCCATGCATACCTCTCAACTATACAGCTTTTTGCAGAATGTCCAGATTTTGGCCCGGTTTCTCATAAAATTGTGGTTTTCTGGCAAATCACTGATGACTGAAGTCAGAAAATGACAAATTCGAGTTTCAGACTTTATTCCCTTATAAAAATTCTATCAATTTTCTAAGTTTGTAAAAGCAATATTTAAAAAAGAATTCCCTAGTTATGGGCCTTTGTTCCCCCATTTTTTATTATTTTTTTTTATTTAACATTTGTTGACCAGGAAAGTCCGACTAGGTTCCACAGATCCTGTTTTCAGCGGAGGCCCGGGGAGAAACACTCCACTCCATTACTTATGGCTTTGTCCAGATTTCTTGCTGTAAGAGGTTGAGCAGTATATGCCTGCATGACAACACTTACTGCAAAGTTTAGCATTAGAGAGTGTGCTATTTTTAATTTCTGAATCCCTGCCTACTGTGTTTTATGTCCTGTAACAGTACCAACAATGTAGACAGATTACACGGTACCTGTAAACATACACTTAATTGTGCATTTTAATAAAAAAGTAAAACAACAAATAGATTTGTATGGTACTCTCTAAGGTACCATGAATGAAACAATCTCTGTATGAAATAATTTAATTTATTCCCATTATTCAACTCTTTGTTTACATATTAATTTCAGTTTGGTAACCATGTAAGTGGACTGGCTGACGGACTCTTTTTCAGTCACAATATGACCTCCATGGTACAAGATACAAACAGAATATGTAAAACAGAATAAAGTATTATACCTCTTTCTGAAGGAATGTCAAACAGTTTGACAAAATGCAGAAGTGGAATTCAAGCACAATGATAAACATAAAAGAAATGGAAGAGAGAGCAAACTAGAACTATAACTTTAAAGACCAAACAAATAAAACTGGAGAGACAAATTAAACATTGTGTGAGACAAGATCCAGAAAATTTTGGAAAAAATTATATAAACACATTGCCCTAATAGAAAATCATCATATACAGCTGTAAATATATATATATATATATATATATATATATATATATATATATATATATATCTACGCACACACACAAAAGATGTGGTAGAACTGAAAACCTACAAACTAACAAATTGTGTAGAATGTAAAATGTATTCTCCAATACAACAGATTATAAATACATTAAATACATTTACAAAATGTTATTCAAAACAGTTTTGGTTGCACAAAGGTAGTGAAAAATTGTGCTAATATCCCGTTAACTTTGATGCTGAAATTAAATTAAATTGTATTGAGAAATTAAATACGCACAATGAACACAAAGTACAGGAATGAAACAGAATTAGAAACAATGACCTGAGAACACTTTGACATGAAATTACAGTATTATTGTATTTGTTATTCAACAGATCATTAAAGTATGAGAAGATTACTCAAGATTGGAGATGTGCACGTGTGCAACCCATATTTAAGGAACAGGGGAACAGGACAAACCCAGAGTCACAGAGACCCATAACTTAACATTGGACATATGCACTTGTTCAACCCATATTTAAGAGACAGGGGAAAAGGTCAAACCCAGAGTCACAGAGACCCATAACTTAAGATTGGAGACATGCACATGTGCAATCCATATTTTATTTTATTTTTATTTTATTTAACATTTGTTAACTGGGAAAGTCCGACCGGGCTTAATTCCATTTTCAGCAGAGGCCCAGGGAGAAAAGCTCCACTTAAAAACAATACATACAACAAGAACAGTAGATCAATACAGCCAAATGCACAATAGAATATAATCTTAAGAGTGAGACATAACTAGAAATCTAGAATATACGACACTTTGTGTAATTAGAAACAAACTGTGATATAAGACAAGTTTAAATTTCTAGAGTACAGGACACTTAGCATTATACTACTCAATTGTAACACAAGGTATTATTTGTGTCATACATTTTGTGTATGACTATTGAGAGACTCACATCTAAATTCAGCTTAGAAAAACGTATTTAATGGATAGGGGAACTGGACAGACCCAGAGTCACAGAGACCCATAACTTTACTTTCTTCATAGGTTGGTACTAGGCTATCGGCCCCTAGGGCCTATACAAGCCTAGCCATAACAATTCTCTGGATATTTCTTCCCACAATATTTACTTCCCTGGACCCCTGTCTAGCAGGGCAACTGACATGATCCCCGGGGTGAATTTCCTATCTTCCATCCAATTGTCAAGGTTCCTCTTGAATAGGGCCAAGGAGGCGCTCTGCTTGACATGTATAGGCAGTCTATTCCAGAGTATGGGGAGTCTCTGGGTCAGAAACCTTTCCCTCCAGCATGTTTTGTTAATTGTGATGACAAAGTTTAGATCCCTGGAGCGTGTGGCTCTGAGGGATTGAGATTTCTTTAAGTGGAGCGTGTCCAACAGCTCGGGGTTTGACATGGCCTTGTATGTTAAGCAGAGCTTGCCTCTGAGTAGACAATATGCCACAGAGTTCAGCTGGAGGTTTTTAGACAGTAAGCAGAGGGCATCTGCTTTAGGCCTGTGATTCTTTTAGTGAGGTATTTCTGCAGCCTTTCCAGCTGTTGCAATTGTCTTGTAAGGTACATACCAAACAGGGTGTTGTACTCCATAATGGGTTCAATGAGGGATGAGTACAGTGGGACAATGACCTCCTTTTTTCTGGATGAAAGGCCCTTAGTGATGAGGTGTGCCACATAGAAGGATTTTTTGACTATTGTGACAAAGTGGTTATCGAAGGTGAGACCACTGTCCACCTGTGTCCCTAAGTCTCTCCTCACACTTTCATGTGTTTAGTGTATTGCCACTTATGTGGTAATTCATGGGTACATGCTTTTTCCCAAAGGGATAACTATACATTTCTTGGCATTAAGCTTGATCCCATGGCTTTGGCACCAAGCATCTGTTTCTGTAAGGCCCTTTTGTAGAATATCCACATCATTTGGGGATTCAATAATGGCTCCCAGTTTGCAGTCATCTGCGAACTTTGTTAGTGTTGGCCTGTACTTCAGAGAAGTAAATGTCAAACAAGAGCGGTCCCAGGACTTAATCCCGAGGTACTCCACTTGTCACTTGTCTGGAGCTGGATTTGGAGTCTGCTACTTTTACAGTCTCGGTTCTGTCAGTAAGCCAGTTGGCAACCCATCGAGTGACGTAGGGATTTATGCCCAGCTTAGTAAGTTTATCTATGATTCCAGAGTGGGGGATGGTGTCGAAGGCCTTGGCGAGGTCCAGATAAGCTGTGTGGACTGCCTTACCCTCGTCCACAGCTTTGGAGACTGATTTGAAGAAGTCACTCAGGTTAAGGAGACACAATCAGCCCTTCCCGTACCCAAACTGGGTGGGGTCCAGTATTTGAAGGTTGCCAATGTCTTTGTTTATAAGTTCCATGATAATTCATTCCAAGCCCTTGCAGACCAGGCTCGTCAGACTGATGGGAAAATAATTCCTGGGATCCAAGGTGGATCCCCCCCTTGTGGAGTGGGATAACTGTAGCTGTGTGCCACTCAGTGGGCACGAAGCCTGAGGTGTTGCTATGACTAAACATGACACTTAGGTGAGGTGCCAGTTCATTTTGTAGTTCATGTGGTACACAGCCCGAGATGTCATCTGGTCCCATGGATGCTGTAATATTAGCTTTGGAGAGTGCGGTTTCTACCTGTGTGGCCGTGATTACTGGAATTTGGAAATCTTTTGGTATTGAGATGGGCCCTTTAGGGGGTGAGAGGGGGTAAAGTTGGCACTAAATCGATCTGCCAGGGTAATGGCTATATCCCTGGGATCAGTATATTTAATGCCATTCTGTTCTAGCTCAGAGCAGATCTGAGCATTGCCATTTAGATTCTTGACATATCTATAGAATCCCTTGTGGTTGTCATTGGAATCTTTGGCAATTTTATTTTCTTAACTAGCTTTGGAGGATTTTATGATGGATCTCAGCTTCTTAATGAGGCTGGTAAGAGAGGTTTTTGCATCCTGGGATTTTCCTCTTTTCTGCAACAGTTTCTTCCTTCTGTTGTATAGCTTCTTTATGGCAGGGGACCACCAGATTCTCTTCCTTTTTTGGAGGAGAGCATCTTGGTTCTATTTGGGATGGCATGATTCATGCACAAGTGGATGTGCTCTTACAGTGCCTTAGTGTAGGATTCAGCAGTCGAACCTTCAGCTCCCATGTGCATGGGTGTCATGAAGTTCATCACTTCTGACTTGACTAGCATGAAGTTGGCTTTGGAGAAGTTTTTTACGGAGGTTTCCTTACTAGGGGGTAGGGGTGGGATGTGGATGTCAAGGGTGATTTGCTTATGGTCAGACCTGACCAATGAGGGGGAGACCAGTGGTGTGGAGCATCTATCTCCCATGTTGGTAATGACCAGGTCTAGGATTTTGGAGCCCCTGGTGGGACAATGGATTAGTTGATCCAGGGCGTTTGAATTTATGAATTCCAAGAACCGTTGGGAAAAGGTGATGGTACCAGAGTAGTTTTCCCAGTTAATGGCAGGGTAGTTGAAATCACCCAGTATTAGGGTGTTTGTTTGTATCTTAACATTTTCCAGTATGTTTAGAAAGGTGCAGTGCAAATCTTGGGGCATGGTGGGGGATCTGTAGCAAGCTACAATTTGGAGTGCAGTCTTACCTAGTGTCAGTTGCACCTAGAGAATTTCAGATGCACTGTGTTGGGCAACTAGCCTGGAGGTGTGTATATCCTTGGTGAATATGGACACTCCTCCACCTTGTGTGTTTCAGTCTTGGTTTGGTGGCTGAAAAGTGAGTTGTAGCCTGGTATTGCAGGGCTGCTCCCTGGAGCCTTGAACCAGGTCTCAGTTACTGCACAGATATCGATGTTCTCCATTTTCAGGAGTGCCTCGAGAGAGTGAATTTTGAGGTTTAGACTTCTAGGACTGAGTAGCATTACCTTCAGATTTTGCATGCTTGTATCTGTTATGGTGGTTTTGTCCTTTGAACCTTGCCTAAAAAGGGCACTATAGGGGTGGCAAGAGCTTTAGCCAGTAACCTTCTTTTAGAGGAAAAACAATGGAGAAGGTTATTTGCATAACGTATCATCAGAATTGAGAAGACTTGGACTTGAAACTACATATAAGCATTCATATGTTGAAAATAGATCTATAACTACCTGTAACATGATGTTCTGTAGTAATACAATAAAAGTTATAAATGACAAGTGGTGCTGTGGTGTAATTTATACAGCCTTAATATCAATCTTTGATAAAATCATACATAAAACAATGGTCAGTACATTACAACTATTTACTGATGTAATTTTGATAAGATAGATAGCCACATGGCTTACAAATAGGACATGACAAAGACACATTAACTGGACAGGTGAATCTCTAGGTTACAGTCAGGGTGTCCTATAGAGCTTTCACTCAGGCCCATAACTTTTTACATCACGTCTTTCTGCTCTGTCTTTTTCATTTGTGGTGCTCTATTGTCTGCATGTCGGTAACTTTAAATAGGTAAACAGGTTACATCTGTCACGCATAGGACACAATAACCTGAGTACTTCAAACCATTTGGGCACAGGAGGGTAATATGCTGATAAATGTAAGGGTTGGGAGGGTGGCCTAATGGCTACAGTGTTTGCCTTACAAACGCAAGGTGCAGGGTTTGAATCTCACAAGGGATAATTGGCTAGGCTTAAAATGGCTCGCAAGGGCAGTTAGCTTAGTACTAATCTATGAACCTATGAACAGCAAAGTCTATAAGATTTCAGAGACATAGATTTAAGAACGAATATTTAATAGAGCACACTGTAATTTAAAATGTGGATTTATTTAATAGCCTGGGTATATGGGTAGATCCCGCTCTGAGTTTTTTTTATGATCATACCAGTAAATTGGTTAATGATCATTTTTAAAACTATAGGCTGTAAAAACAAAAAAAAAAAATGGGAAATCAGAAATGATGAAGTGATGAATTGTAAGTTACACCAGACCCAAATTAGAGTATGGAATAATAATTAAAAATCTTATAATACAATTAGCATAAGTATATTGGAAACAGCACAGCAAAAATATACCAAGGGCATGCATGGATCTGAAAGTTTCAGTTATTACAAAACATTAAAATATTAGAAATGTCATTCCATGTGTCAGCTACCGTTACAGAGAACAAGTTACTACATCTCTCATTCCTGTATCGTCTCCTAGTCCTACACAGATTGTAAACATTCCTGGAGGTAGTTGTCTCTAACTACTCACTTCTTAAGGTCTCCACTTAAATATCAATATGAAAAGGAGTAAAAAGTTCAAATTATAATAACGTATGCGCTACTTTACAATTTTTTAAGAATGTCTTTTTCACTGAAATGACTGTTCTGGTACATTTGCAAGCTAGAAGGGTATTATTACCCATGTCTAAAATATTTGCATGTACATACATGTATGTAAAATGTGTAAACATATATAAACTGTTTAATCGACTGGCTATGTTACATATACAAGGATGCATTAATTTTTATTTGTTTTTTTAGGTGTAAACTAATATTACAGGCATCTTGCATTGTCATGACTGATCAGCAAATTCTCCGTTGGCAACAAAATGTTACATTTGCTCTCAGTTGCAATTTATACTGTTTCAAAAATAGCTATGTCTGCCTAGATAAGTCATTAGTGGTGAACTAGTGAAATAAATAAAACCATGTCTTCACATGACACCTGTGTGTCTGCTTGTTTATTTTTTAAATAAATGAAATCACAGTTTCACATGGAATGTGTGTGCCTGTTTACTTATGTACAGTATGTATGCACAAATCTCAGTTAAACTTCTACTGGCTAGTTCTACAGTAAACTCTGTTAACCTGCACCCATGGGGATTGGTAGATGCCGGATAACTGTAAATTCTGGTTGCTTGAGAGTTACTATTAAAAATAGGCCTGACTAATACTGTACCCTATACTATTTGTTTGGTTTAACATGTTCTCAGGTTGGGAGAGGACTTTATTCCTATCTTCCTTTTTAAAACTCTAAAAATGTAAGATATGTTTCTGCAGGGGGAGGGGGGAACAGAAAGTGCAACGCATGAAAATTGTACTGTATTTCTCCGATATTTTTTGCCAGTTGCTTGAGAGTGCTGGTTGCTTGAGTTCCAGTTAACTGAGAGTTTATTGTAATTAGAAAAAAAAAACAACTTCTTAGTCAATATGAATACACATGCAAAAATATTAATTTCTTGTGATTTCATGACACTGCAGTTATAACTGAAGGCATACATCTCAACCTGTAAGTATAGAGATGAAAGTCTTGACAGAAACATTTAATTGGCTAAAGTAGTTACCAAAGTCCAAGATAAGAGAGTGTTGGATGGTACCTTTACTCAAAAGTGTTAGCAAGAACAATAAGGTGCAAAGCAAAAGACAGAATCCTTATGGCTCTGAGATGATCGGGTACTCCCCATCAAATACCCTGTAACATTTCCTCTTAGAACTATCACTAAAGAACAGGTCCTCACCAGACTTTTCAAATTTAAAAACACTGCATCAGTGGACCCTGATAATATCCATGGATGCTTTCTAAACAGCTTCAAACATGATCTGTAAGGCCCACTAGAATCTTTGTTCAACCACAGCCTCCAGTCAGCCTCGTCCCTGGGGAATTAAAGACAGCAACTGTCACCCTACTTCACAAAGATGGACCATCAAATGATCCAGGGAACTACAGACACATAAGTTTGTCTAATCTTACATGCAAAGTCATGGAAAGAATTATCACGGACCTGATAAAGACATAGGAAATATTTAAAAAAAATGGACCCATCCCTGTTTGGTTTGTCAACGGCAGTTAATGCCTACTAAACCTGGGGAACTTCTTCAAGAAGGTCACTAGAGCCATGGACGAGGGCAAAATATTTTATTTATTTAAAATGTATTTACTGGGAAAGTCCAACTTGGAATGAACTAATTTTCACTGGAGGCCTGGGGAGAAAAGCTCCAGATGCATGCCTTTCAAATGTGGGAGGAAACCGAAGCACCCAGAGGAAAACCCACATTTGTTGGCCATTTTGGGTCATTTCCTGTCTTTTCCAGCCCCCTGCTATAAAGCTTGCTACTGTTGCACACTAGGGCAGCGCCCGGAGCAGGTTTAAACTATTCAAGTCCACTCTACAAATTTTCCCTTAAAACTACCTTCCTCGAACTATACTACTGATCTAATCAGCGTATCCTATAATTAAAAGATCATCTCTACTTGACTCCAAGTAGACTATTCTCTATCTGTTAAACGTAGCACTTGCTCCTACAGTACTTATTACCTTGATATGGCACTCTTGTCATAGATAGTACCCAAAAAGGCAATTTTAAAGTTTTTGTCTATTCCATCTAGCATGTCGAGGGATCAGTTGCTAGTGTCCTCTCCTGCTCAGCTGGTAATATTGAGGCAATGTTACAATTGCCTCATGTACCTCCTCCCACAAAACACAAATACATGCGAGATGCAACTATACGGCCAAACTGGAGGCTGAGCTCTCAACATAGGACTGGCAAGACCAGGTCAGGGAGAAGGTTACCACACACACTATAGACCCAGTCTCACATATTACCATTACAACCTCAAATCATACACATAAACACTGTCAAACAGTCACAGCCCTTAAGGCCAAACACAATGCCAGACACACTAGTCATTGGTGACAGTAAGGAGAAGGTCACAGTAGGTCTCTCAACAGCAGGTACAAATATGACTCAGTCATTGTCCACGCTGGTGTAAACGACCTGAGAAAGAGACATTGAGGAGCTCTCTGATTATGTAGCCCAGACAGTATGACCCTGACTGACCTTGAGCAGTCTACCTTCACCAAGAATGATGCCACAATACAGAGATAAGATGATCAGCTTTAACAATTTGGCTTAAACACTGGTGTCATTCAAAGGATCCAGTGTCTGTCTGCCTGGGATGACATGCTGGACAAGTCATTGCACCTGTCACCCCTGGATTCGGATAAGGCTCAAATTCTAAACCTACCACCCTAGAACACAAAAAAAAAACTAAGGGTAATGCTGCTCAATGCCAGAAGTCTAAATCTCAAAATGCGGCCCTTCTCAGTATGGAGAACATCGATGTCTGTGCTGTGACAGAAACCTGGTTCAAGGCTCCTGAGAGCACCCCAGCGCATCAGGTTTTACGGCCCCAAAATCTGGACAATACCAAGAAAGGAGGGGTATCCATATTCATCAAGGACAAATTGTAGCATGTTACAGGCCACCCTCACAAACTCAGGAACTCACATGGCCTCTTCCAAAAAACTAGAGGAGGGATAATGTATCACAAACACCATCATACTAGGTGACTTCAATTACCCTAATATAGACTGGGAACACTACTCAAGCCCAAAACACCCTAGCCCAAAAAGTTCCTGGAATTAACTCAAAATGCATGGAACAACTAACACCATCCCACCCCCAGGAGAATCACTTACAAATGCCTTCTACCAGCACTGCAGGATGGCATGATAAAGGCAATCCAAAAAAAAAAAAAAAGACTTGTACCAAGCCAAAGGTCAGCGTCTCTCTGGTGGGCCACCCCAGCCATAAAACAAAAAGGAGGAAAGGAGGAAGCTACCAAGATAGAGAGCAAAAAATAAAAAAAAAGACACCCTTGATCACTATAAGTAAATGATGTGAAGATTAACATTGCCAACATACTGGCTGACAGGTTCAGTGCCCCAAACATCTCCAAACTCAATGAGGAATTAAACCCACAGCTAGGACAGCTGTTTAATCAAAAGCCTTATCTGCAAAGCCATGGAGAGATCATAATGGACCTCATAAATAAAGACATAGAATTTGCAGACACAGTTTGGCTTTGTCAAAGCAGAGATCATGCCTTTAAAACTGTTGACCACAAGATGGGTTGCAAACTGGCTGAGTGACAGAACCCACAGGGTCAGTGTCAGACTCAAAGCCTGTCACAAGTGGTGTCCACATCTGACACAGATATCCTTCAAGAAGGTCTCACAAAATGGATACAATCCACTGAGCACAGAAGAGTTATTCAGGACCTGGGGGACCAGGTTGATAGTAGTCTGTCATTCCGACACCCATGTAGCTAAGTAGTAGTTAGGAAGACTACATTGTCCACCTTATCATGATGGGGGATTTCATCTAGATCAAGAGAGGTCATAGTCTCCCATTCGAATGTATCTGACCCGACACTTGCAGCAGCTGGAGAGGCCGGTCTCAAAATCTGTCCTATGCTGCCTGACTGAAAGAACAGCCTAGTATGAACCTATGAACCTATGAATGCAGGGAGGTGCTTCAAAAAAGTATTAGTTTAAGGGTGTACACACTTATGCAACCAGCTTATTGTACTTTTATTTTTTATATTTTTCCCCTAACATATTTGCTTGTTTTTCAATTGAACTGTACAGGTTATAGGTTACATTAACGGTGGGAAAAATTTTGAAATTATTTATTGTGGTCTCATTTTTTATATCACATAAACCTGGAATTTTAACAGGGGTGTGTACACTTTTTATATCCACTGTATGTCTGGCAGAATGCAAATTTAGAAGCAGATAGCAGCTGATGTTAATGCAGTGGGAAGGCACAGTAGGACATACGACCAGGTGTGCCATAGGGCCACTGACATGATTTCATCAGATTTAGGAGAGCAGTTGGAGTGGCCTGGGACCATATGGCTACAGGTGGGGAACCTGCTGCAGAGCCAACCCTGACACCAAATGAAGAGTTCCTGTCCACTGTCAGAGATCCAGACAGCTTACAGGGAAGTGCACAACAGCATGTGATTAATGTTGGTGCTGCTGTTTCAGACAGGACAAGTATGTCCCAGGGAGAGCTTCCAGGTAGGCTTAACTATTATCAATTGTTAAATACATCTTGGATAGTAAAATACTGACAGAAAATAGATATTAAAATATTAACAGCAAATACAATTTTCTGTTTAACATTTTTAACTGCAATTTTTTAAACTCCCCTGTGTTGATCTTCATTGTGATGCTGGTGGCCTTAACTTTTACTTAACTTTTTCCAGGACCATCACACACAGCAAGCAGACAAGCATCTACACAAGGTAAGCTAAACATTTTTTGTCATAGGAGTTAAAAGAAATACTTATTTTCTGATGTGGGTGTCAGGAGTGTTGTGTGTATTGCTGTACTGTCTGTAATAGTGGTACCACTGTTAGGTTGTTAGAATATATTGGACTATAGCAGTGTAGGTTTTAATTGCTTTCCTGTGTTTGTTGCTTATTATCACAGGTGATCCTGAGAGTGGAAGTGTGGGACTCCTACTACCTGATGTTAGTGCATCAGCAGACTCTGATGATGATGATAGGCAAACAAAAGCACGAGCGTGGGTGCAGAGGTTGAATGACACTGAGGTTGACATTCAGCCATCACCTATAATTCCATCAGACACAGCCAGTAGGCCTATGCCAACACATTCCAATGAGCAGTCAAATATTGGGTGATATTCTAAATTAGGCTAGTGGAGTTACTGTGGCTTCAGTACCTGTTGGCTATGGCTGTAACCAAAGTGTGGGGGCAAGATGCCACACAGGAGAGTTGTTAGGGGTACTCGTAGGGGGCCTGCTGCCCATCCTCCACCCAATGCAGGTTTGTCTTCCCATGCCACTCAACGTATGTTTAGGTCCATCATGGAGGTGCAGGCATGTTCCAACAGGTAGTCCAGAGAGATGTTTAGGGTTATAGATGTTGCACAGGCTGACGTGTGTGACTGCCTCCATCATGTTGCTGATTCTTTGGTCAGATCAATGACACACTGGGATGGGTGGTGTCATTGATGGAATATCTGCTGTGAGTGAGATGGCATCCATGAAGGCATAGGTCAACAACATCATCTGATGTTAACTGATGTGGCCGTGCCAGATCACACACCAATAGTGGGTCTACTTCCACTGTTCCATTACTGGTTGAGGTGTCCATTCCCAGATGTAGCAGACCATGGGGCTGTGGTCCTGGCTGTCCTCAGAGGAGACATCATCTAGAAGACATCAGTCACATTCAGGCAGCAGAAGTGCATTTGAAGGAGGGGGCATGGACATGCCAGTGCAACTCCAGGAAGAACCAGGTCTCTTAGGAATGACAATGACCTGCCACCTCTACCATACACAACTCAGACTTGTCTGACATACCCAGACATAGTGCTATCACACAGCTTGGCTGTGTTCATGCATACACTCACACAACAAGTTCAACTGAAGGGCCCAGACAGACAGACAGACAGACACTCACTCCCACACTCTTCACATACTCCCACACTCTCACACTCTTCACACACTCTCACACTCCAGTTACAGTGTTCATTTGTGAGGTGTCAAGCTCATTCTGTCACACTGGTCATTTGTTATTTTAGCCAAATGTCTGTCTGTTTCTTACCTTTTCTGCCAGCCTAGGCTTCCTGCCCCCCCCCCCCACATGCACAAAACACCCTGTACAAGTGATATCTGTGCCATATCCTTGCTTTCTATCATTTGAATTGAGGGATACATAAGCTTTTGCTTCTGATGCTCAGGGTGCATATCTGCCTTAGTGCTTAGTATATTTGTGTTTGTGAGGTTGTTTTTCTAATTGTGCTCTTCACATATTTAGGTGTTGGAATGTAACACAGCTGATAGAATCAAAAGAGTTTTTTTTTGCATCGGAATGTTCTGAGGGTTAAGAAGTCTGAAACTGAAATTTGTCTCATTACTTTCTAACTTCTCAATCTAATGATTGATTTTCCAGTTGAAATGTAGGACAGACTGAGGACATTCACTGACCATCAGTACTTCTGACAGGTATGAACGTGTGAATCCTTGATGCCCGAGGACTATTACCTGATAGACAACACATGTATTCACACAAGTCTCTGCTGTCACATTTGAAAGTCATTGCTGTAAAAAACGATCAACTTTTACTTACTTACATTAGCAAGTAATAACATGTAGGGGTACGCCACTCATTTGTATTATTAACCAATTCTGGTTAAACGCTCCAGGTTCAAGACTTCCCCTGTAAATCCAGGGATTGATACAGGTTTGTTTCAGGCTGAGTCTGTCTGATGCCAGGAGTACACAACCTTTACATGGGTAGGTAAAGCTTGTGAGCTTTGACTGGCGTCAATGTTACTATAGGTATGTGCATAGGATAAAGGTTTTAGACCCTTAGGTGGTGATTGAGCGTGCTATGCATTGCCTCTTAGATAATGCAAGGGAATACTGAGCATGTCTATGTCTGCCTACACCCAAAACAGCTGCTGGTTCCCCCTCTGAGTCCTCACATGCATGTGGGTGTGGTGACCTTGCCACTGGTGGTGGCATGTGTACCCCTTCCCTCTGTTGATCCTGTTTTCTCAGAATGATGTTGTGAAGCATGGCACACACTGTGAAAATTTCTGTATATGTACATGGGTTGTAGCGCAGGGCTCCCCCAGATGCATCTAGGCATTGGAACCGTGACTTCAGCAACCCAAACACATGCTCTATTTCAGCACGTGCCTCATTGTGGTATTTTTCTGCAGGTGTGTGTGCATTTCTGATGGGCATCATAAGCCATGATTCCAGTGCATAATCTGCATCCCCAGTAAATGACCCTGTGGGATACCACCCGTACTTAAAATCTGATACAGCTGGGAGGTGTGCCATATATGTGAGTCATGGTAATGGCCTGGGTTGCCAGCACACACATTCAAGATGATTCCCTTAACATTACACACCACTTGGCAGTTGAAGTGGAAGCCTTTCTTATTTATGTAAACTCTGTCCTGTGCCCCTGGTAGTGTCTTGATTTCATTTGTACAATTTGCTGCGCTCAGTACTTCAGGATAGTGTGTCACAGGGTAGAAGTCTTGCATTTTTTTGTATCCCTGTCCTGAGGAGTACTGGGAAAATATATGTGGTCACTGGCATGTTGGAGCATAACATTCAGAAAATGATGAAGTATCCTTTATGCTGATGGCTGTGAAACCCCATGTCCCCTGTAGGTCGCTAAAAGGTTCCTGTAGCTAAGATTCTAAGGGCTACACCTACCATACTCTCCACTGGTATTGGTTCCCCTCGGTTTGCCCCCGGTCTGACCTTCAGATGACAGAGATTGCAGAGTTCCTGTAGTGTGTCTCCATTTACCCTGTAGCGCCCCACAATTTCCACATCATGCAGACTGTGACAGGTTAAATGGGGTCCAAAACGTTTCTTCTTGGCCCTGGTCTATTATCAGCAGTAGCAGCATAGACTTCAGCCAGTTGCAGATACACATGAATTAAAGTAACAGCAACCCCTAACATTCTTTCTGTGGCTGTATTCCAATCGATTTTGGAATTTGCAGGGAGAACCAGCACTGAGTCTACGCGGTTGTTTTTTAACTTGTTGAATTGCTCCTCCATCTTGGACTGGTTGATTAGCATGCCACGATATTTAGTGTGCTGAATCTAGATACTTACTGAATCTAAAGCAGTGTGCTGTCATGTGCACATCATGCCGAGACACACACATGGTCTTAGCAGACCATGTAGGGTTTATTGAAACCAGCATGATAGCTAAAACAATATATAAGAAATGGGAATGAGGTCATACTATAAGTATAACTATGCAGGTTAGAAGGGCATTACTGCTCCTGCCTGAAATATTTGTATATGTACTTGTGTATAAATGTAAAGAAGTTGTTTCATAGAGTGGCTATGTTAACTATAGAAGAATGTTTTCATTTTTATTTTTTTATTTGTATGTGCAATGGTGTTCTTTAAACTAATGAGTGTGTATTACAGATGTCTTGCATTGTTGCAATTCAGCAGCAAACTGTCTGTCTGCAACAAAATATTACATTTGCTCTCAGATGCAGTATACACTGTTTCACTGCAAAACTGTTACATTATAACAAAAATAGCCATCTATGCCTACATATATCATTAGTTATGAAACAGTCAACTAAATAAAACTGATTTCACATGGAACTTGTTTGTTTGCTTATTTTGTAAAATAAATGAAAATACAATTTCACATGGAATATGTGTGATACGTGTGCCTGTTTACTTACTTATGTATGCATGTATACAGTAATACTGGCTAGTTCAGTAAAAAAAAAAGATTGCCTGGTGCATAGGAATATACATACAATAAAAGCCATTAATTTCTTGGGATTTCATGACATTTCAGATATAACTGAAGGCATACATCTCAACTACATAGTATAGAGAGAGAGAAACATTTAATTGGCTAAAGTAGCTAGCAAAGTCCAAGACAAAAGAGTAGAGGACAGTAACTTTACTCAAAAGTGTTGCAGAAGAACAATAAGGTACAAGCAGAAGACAGAATCCATATGACTCGAAGATGACCAGTTACTCTCCAGGAAATACTCCCTACCATTTATTTCCCCAACTGTTAGTAAAGAATGGGTCCTCACTGCACTCTCTAGAGTTAAACACACTACAGCACTGGGCCTTGATAATATCCAAGGATGGCTCCTAAATAGTTTGAAACATGACATGTCAGGGCCACATGAATCTCTGTTCAGCCACAGCCTCCAGACAGGGTTTGTCCCTAGGGAATGGAGGACTGCAATGGTCATCCCTGTACATAAAGGTGGACCAGCACCAGACCTAGGGAACTACAGACTAATAAAGTTATACTATTTTTATATGCAAGGCTGTGGAAAGAATTATCATGGATCTAATAAATAAAGCCATAGTAAATCTATTCAAATACTGGACCCATCCCAGTCTGGTTTCATCAAGGGTAGGTCAAACCTACTAAACCTGGTGAACTACTTTGAGAAGGCCACTTGAGCCATGGATGATAGGCAAAGTAGTGCATATTACCTACCTCAACCTGCCATAGGCATTTGACACAATACTTCACTTGGGTATTTACATACAAACTCAAAAATTTAGATATAAATCTGTGTGTAACCTGAAGGATAGTCAAATGGCTCATGGATAGGACATATGAACTTAGGGTGGAGACATCCGCCTTCACCAATAAGCCTCTTATTAATGGTGTTACAGGGGTCTCAGTACTGGGACCTCTACTATTTAGAATATACTTCTATGAAGTCCGCAAATATATAGAGGGTCTTTAGCTGACCAAATTTGCTGATGATTGCAATATGGGCACAATGATCATTTCCTCCAAAGATGTAGATATCCTTGACGAAGGTCTGAGAGCCAAATAACTGGTGCCATAACCATAGCCTAAAACACAATGCAAAAAAAATGCATATTTATACCTTATGGGAAGATTACCACCCCTGCAAATTACATCATTGAGACCACTCTGCCCAGTGGTAAGGAACTTGAGGACTCAAGTTGACAGTAACCTGAACTTGATCAACATGTGTCCATGGTGGTGAGAAAATTCTTCTATGTGGTACTAGTTATGGCAAGGTATCCAGATCTGAGAAGGTCATAGTCCCACTATGCTCAGTCATCATTATACCAATATTCGAGTACAATGCACTCTTCGGCATGTACCTGACCAGGTATCTGCAACAACTATAGCAGCCATGGAGATTCCTCATTAAAAGAATACTAGGTTTAAATAACATGTCCTATGCTGACCGCCTCAAAGTCTTGTCCCTGTATTCAGTCTCCCACAAACTACTTAAGGGGTGATCTATGCTCAACTTACAAGGCATTCTCTGATCCAGCCCTGATGAATCTGCTACACATTCACAAAACAAACAGCACAAGAACTGCCTGAGCTAATGATCTGAATCTAGTCTGTAACATAAACAAAATATGTTGGAGGAACAGCTACATGTTTGAGAGATTGCCTCTTCTCTGGTACAGACTCACCATTTGTCAAACAGAGCTCTTCTCTAAGCCATTTCAAATGACATTTGGACCAATAGATGGGAAATCATAAATTCAGCCCCCCACTCAATGTAATGTTATCAAGTGTTTACTTTTTTTTAATATATTTTTTACGGTTTGGTGAAATGAGTTTCGCGAAAGTGCACTTTCAAATAAGTGCATTTTCGCGTAACTCAGCGGTCTACTGTTCTTTTTTGAATAAGTGGTATTCGATTAAAAGCAGTATATATATATATATATATATATATATATATATATACATATACACACACACACACACACACACACACACACACACACACACACACACACACACACACACACACACACACACACACACACAGTGGATATAAAAAGTTTACACACCCCCCTGTTAAAATGCCAGATTTTTGTGATATTAAAAAATGAGACCACAATAAATCATTTGAAAAATTTTCCCACCTTTAATGTGACCTATGACCCGTACAATTCAATTGAAAAACAAACAAATCTGTTAGGGGGAAAGATATAAAAAATAAAAAAAGTACAACATTCAGTCTTCTTGGGTACACACCTGCCATCAATTAAAGAGACTCTGATTAACCCCAAATAAAGTTCAACTGTCCTAGTAGGATTTTCCTGACATTTACTCAGTTGCCTGCTATAGCAAAAGCCATGGTTCACAGAGAACTTACAAAGCATCAAAGGGATCTCATCGTTAAAAGGTATCAGTCAGGAGAAGGGTACAAAAAAATTTCCACAGCATTGGATATAGCATAGAACACGGTGAAGACAGTCACCAAAAAGTGGAGAACATATGGGACAACAGTGACCTTGCAAAAAGTGGACGCCCCTCCAAAACTGATGATAAGACGAAAACTGGTTAGGGAGGCTGCCAAGAGACCTACAGCAACAGTGAAGGAGATGCAGAAATTTCTGGCAAGTACTGGTTGTGTACTACATGAGACAACAATCTCCTGTATTCTCCATATGTCTGGGCTATGGGGTAAGGTTGTAAGATGGAAGCCTTTTCTTACACAGAAACATCCAGGCCCAGCTAAAATTTGCAAAAAAAAAATACATCGTCTCCCAAAAGCATATGGGAAAATGTGTTATGGTCTGATGAGACCAAGTTTGAACTTTTTGGCCACAATTCCAAAAGGTATGTTTGGCATAAAAACAACACTTCACATCACCAAAAGAACACCATCCCCACAGTGAAGCATGGTGGTGGCAGTATCATGCTTTAGGGTTGCTTTTCTTTAGATGGAACTGGGGCTTTAGTCAAGGTGGAGGGAATTATGAACAGTTCCAAGTACCAGTCACTTTTGGCCCAAAACCTTTAGGCGTCTGCTAGAAAGCTGAAGATGAAGAATTTCACCTTTAAACATGACAATGGCCCAAGCATACATCCAAATCAACAAAAGAATGGCTTCACCAGAAGAAAATTAAAAAAATAAAAAATAATGTTTTGGAGTGGCCCAGCCAGAGCCCAGTCCTAAATCCAAGAGAAAATCTGTGGGGTGACCCAAAGAGGGCTGTGCACAAAAGATGCCCTCGCAATCTGACAGATTTGGAGCGCTTTTGCAAGGAAGTGTCAGCAAATATTGCTAAGCCAAGCCAAGATATGCCATGCTGATAGACTCCTACCCAAGAAGACTGAATGCTGTAATTAAATCAAAAGGTGCTTTAAGAATGCACACTCGTGGAACTAGCTTACTGTATGTTTTTTTATTTTTTATATTTTTTCCCAAAACAGATTTGTTTGTTTTTCAATTGAAATGTACAGGTTATAGGTCACATTAAAGATGGGAAAAGTTTTGAAATTATTTACTGTGGTCTCATTTTTTTATATCACAAAAACCTGGCATTTTAACAAGGGTGTGTAAACGTTTTATATCCAGAGTGAGTGTGTGTGTGAGTGAGTGAGTGAGTGTGTGTGTGTGTGAGTGTGTGCGAGTGTGTGTGATTGTGTGAGTGTGAGAGTGTGTGTGCATGTGATACACATGGGATCTGTACAGATGCTCGACTGCATCTTTCACTGAATCCCAATTTGGTGAGCATACTTGCGCGAAAGTGCTGTTCACTGAAGCAGCATTTTCGCATAAGTACGATTGCTGTTCCAGTCGAACTATGGTGTGGTAAGGGAAAATTCCCTTTTCTCCACTGTAGTGTGACCTCGGAGTGAGAATATTAAAGTAGGGGGGCGCAGGGTGACTTGCCCTCCTGCATTCAAGTAGATTTTGTGTTTTTTATTTTAACATACTTTGATGAAAGTGCTTTCATTAAGGTGTGTTCGGTGGTAATGAATTTGGGCTTTTGAAATTTCGTTCAATGTCTATATATATATATATATATATATATATATATATATATATATATATATATACATACACACACACACACACACACACACACACACACACACACACACACACACACACACACACTAAATCTCCCAAACTTAAAAATGTTCACTTACCTGTAATCTCCAAGTGTGTAGTCTAAACAAGTCCCATTAATTTTTTGAGCAGGCATCTCTCCTACAAAGCTGACTGCTTCTCCAGATGACTTGCACAGACTCTGCAGAACAGCTTAAACAGCAGAACACTGCCATTATCTGTAAAACCGGCTCCAAAATTCAAGTCATTTATAGCAAATAATAATAGTCATTTATAATCAGACTGTCACCAACCACAAAAGTAAAATTTAGTAATTTATAAAAAGGCTGCACTATCCTCTTGTCCAACCTTCCATTATGCCTGTGAGTTCCACAGCTAAGAGGAATTCTGTAGAAGGTAACACACGCATATCATTTCATAAAACTGCATACCCCCCCCCCCCCAAACAAATAAGCCAAGCCTCGTCTCGCCACAGGATGCCCATAGATAATATTTTACTCTACTACTTTCTGATGAATGCAGGATTAGACAAGACTGGTTAACACATTCGGATAAATACATTCACTGAATTGAATAAGACCTTCTAAACATCTCACCATTTAAACCTCTTATTCAATGAAATGAAAATCCACACCAAGCCAGAAACCAATGTATTTAACACCTCATCAAGTTGAATACAACGATTTTTACCTCTGCTGGCACCCTTTGTTTAATCCAGTATGTCTAAGATCAGAAACATTTAACACAAAGCCAAGGATGACTGCAGCAATTTTAGAATGATTAACATGCAAATCAATTGACTCAGGCTTCTTCTACCATAAACAGAGAATTATGTAATTATTTTATACATTTAGTCCTAGCCGACTTTAGGCACCAGCGAACCCTGCGGTTCCTGGGGGGGGGGGGCCCCCAACCATAGCAAGTTATATTACTTAGATATTTTGTAACGTCTGTCAAACCAACAAAAGCTAGTATATCAATCTTGTATACTTAATAAATCAGGTGGGTAATGATGCTTATTTATATCTCCTTTAAAATTCAAAAATATATTTGCTTATAGAAACAGCGTTTTATCAAGCAAGCGCCTTCACAATTCCATTAAATATTTTACCACTAACATATAGTTTAGTTAAATTCTGCTGGTGGACATTCTGTACAGTAAAACTAACAACGTAGCCAATGTCTAATACCTGCAATACCTGTGGCTGCAAGGGGGCTCCCTTAATCATCCTCCACTGTGTGGAGGCCCCACAGAAGCTGCTGCTGGTTGGAGAAAATAAGAAGAAAAATGTATTAATTTCATGATTATTCTGTTTAACCTGAACAGGGCTGTGATATGACCCTGTTAGGATAACGCTGATAATGAACATGAGCAAGGTAAGCGCTAGAGAGGTCAGCAGCCCAGTGACCAGTGTCCATGCATACCTTGGATTTTAAAAAGAGCTAATACTTCTGATCTTCATTGATGGTTTTCTCTTTTAGGGAGTTTTATAAATACTAGCATAATCTTCCAGATAATGTAACTCTCAACTTCTTCACTGAAGAATTCAGTGCAATACCAATAGCAGAATAAAGGCTTAAAATCAGGAACACGTTTTAAACATTACTCTGTGTGTGTGTGTGTGTGTGTGTGTGTGTGTGTGTGTGTGTGTGTGCGCGTGTGTGTGTGAGTCTGTGTGTGTGTGTGTGCGCACGTGTGTGTGTGAGTGTGTGTGTGTGTGTTTGTTTGTAAAAACGTTAGCGAGTTTTATTTGTGCACACAACAATTCCAGGACACATAACATTATTCTTCTGAGTGTTCGTAAAAACTGTAGCTAACAAGAAATTATATTTGAGAAGCTCATAAAATATATCATGGAACATTCAGACACTTAGATCTTCTAAAACTCTGGGGGATTGTTACTCCCTAGACTGTATAAATGGATACAGGGGGCTCCCTAAATCATCCTTGACTGTGTGGAGGCCTCACAAACACTTGGTTAAGGAAAAATCAGGAGAAAAATATATTAATTTTCTGATTATGCTCTTTAACCTGAACAGGGCTGTGATATGACACTGTTAGGATAAAACTGATAATGGCCTCTGCTCTCAACTGCACCCATTCTAAAAATCAGCCCCATTCAGATGTGTGTACAGAAAGTTGCTGTAGGTTATATGGGGGGTTGTGGTGTTATTCCTCACAGTCAATCTTAGAGATGTGCACATGAGGTCAGTAAGGTTTACTATCATATGATCGACATTCACAACACATTTCGAGTTAAAACATTGACTCAGATATTCAAAAAATGGAATGTCGAGAAGGTCAGAATCTCACAAACTTCCTAATGCGACTTCAACCATTCCTGACATCCGTGGACTGATGTCGGACACTGCATACCACGGGACAAGACTATGTAGCAGGGGAAAGCCCCTCTGTGCCCCCTGATGTGGAGGACTGTACTCCCACACCCCTGCAAGTTAAATATTCCTACTCTGAGACTGCACTACAGTGGGGAAAAGGGCAAATATCCTGATCCACACTGGACAGTGATCTTGTCAGAAGGCCGACCACATATGTGCAAATGCACATTGCATTTGCTAAACAAAGACTCACATGAATGAAGGTTTGACAACATGGGTTCAGCCATCCAAATTTTGGCATCCTGTGGTCGTCAGACCTTCCCCCAGAATTATGATAGTAAACTGGTCATTAAAGCTTGTGTTTGGGTTGAGGACAGTGTGGTCATTGTTTCTTTTACTTTTCTCACATACCTCAGAGGTGTCTAACAAAGATTACTACAGCTTGTGTAGGAAGAACAAAGTAGAATACTTTTACTATAATCATTATTGTTTCACGTTCCTCACAATCACACTTAGGACACATATAGAGATGGCTGCCTTTGACAGTTTGGGTTGAGGAGTAAGGAGACCTACTAAGTATATGTATATCAGCAGTCCCTTGAAATACATGACTGCGGCAATTTGAACCTCTGCCTTCATCCCAGTCTAACACTAGAGCGAGGCATAAGCAGCCTTTTGGAAGGGACTGGGAGGCAGGTAGTTCCCAGATAGGACCTGTGTATCCAGACAACAAAGGGTTGCTAGTTTATTTTGAGCTATTGTTTTGTCATCTTTGAAAATTAACCCTTGGGTACAGCTTACATCTTCTTTGAAAGAAAAAAAAAATAAAACTTAAATTCTTTTATTTCCTAAATGGTTATTATGGTACTGTCTTGGTCAGGAAATGTATGTTGAAAGGATGCAATGAAAGCTAAAGCTGAACAGCAACACTTTCTTTACTTAATCATAATTGCTGTTCAAGCCATCATCGGATGAAAAGGTGTGTAAAAAGAAAAAAAAACTTTAAAATGGACTTCAGAGCATATAGCATCTTGAAAAAGCTGAAAAGTAAGACAAAATGTGAGAAAAGGAAGAAATAAAGCAATGTGCACAGTATACGAAGCCCAAGATGGGGAAGGGGGGAACGGGGAAGACTGGAGGCTATTGTGTGTATGGGGGAGGTCTGAAACTGTATGCCTAGGGCACCATTTCACCTAAGTCCAGACCTGTATATAAAGTTGCTGCAATATATCATTGCTGCAACTAAATGCCAGTAACTGTAAATGTCCCTTTGTGAGATAGGCCAACACAGTGTAGTACACAAGTCTTGTAATGTAAGAATATTGTAGCTAAAGGTCAGTGTGTGCATACTACTCCTAAAAGTTTGCAGCATGAACTAAAAGGTTGCTTAGGAAGGGTGGCAGTGACAGGGTGGTACATAGACTGGAAGTGCCTAGGGGACCCCCAGCTTGACATCTGCTGGGGGCCCCCAAAATGCTAACACTGGCCCTGCATTTAGTCAATGTTTTAGTTAATGTAACCAACTTTAAGAAAAAAAGAAGTTATGTACTCACCATAACGTTCCATCTGAGTAGGTACTTCATTTGTCTGCAACCTGTGGGTATCGGATCCGACTTCGGATCTGAGCCGGCAGCTTACCAAGCTCCAAGATCCGAGCTCCTAGCTCCTCCCCCTACCCATAATCCCCTGCTACCAACCACATTACCTCAGTTCGTTTTTTTGCCTTACCAACCTGTAAACATGAAAAATCAACTGCAGAGGTGATCAGAAATTCTCAAAAGGTTCGGGGGATGGCAGGGGGGGGTCGGTTGCAGGCAAATTAAGTACGTACTCAGATGGAATGTTATGGTGAGTACATAACTTCTTTATCTGAAGTAGTTACTTCATTTGCTCTGCAACCTGTGGGACAGAGTCCCCAGCTACTTATAAGAACCTGGGTGGTCCTTACGGAAGGATATTCCGAAGCACCGCGGAGCCAAAAGAAGCCCTACTTCTCGAAATCACATCTAATTTATAATGAGAAATGAATGTATGAGAAGAGGACCAAGTAGCCGCTGAACATATGTCGTCCACTGGAACCCTAGACCACAAGGCTGTTGAAGTGGCTACAGATCTTGTAGAATGAGCATGGATATTAACTGGGGCCTTATTTGTCAGACGATATATACCCCTGAATAATACAATGACGAATCCAATTTGCCACAGTAACTTTGGAAATGGCTTTACCCATGGCTGATTTTGCATACGAGACAAATAACTGGTCCGACTTGTGAAACTCTCTAGTTCTATGCAAGTAGAAACGCAGCTGTCTGTGTACATCCAATTTGTGTAATGTGTATTCTCCCTTGTTCTGAAATGTGGGAAAAAACACTGGTAAATTTATTGATTGATTTATATTTGCTTCTGAAGCAACCTTAGGCAAGAAAGACGGGTTAGTCCTGAGGGACACTCTATCTTTGTGAAAGATAAGGTAAGGAGGCTTCATACACAAGGCTTGTAATTCTGAAACCCTTTTGGCCGAAGTAATGGCCACTAAGAAGGCTGTTTTCCATGATAAGAACTTAAACGGAATTGAGGCCGCAGGTTCAAAAGGTGGACTTGTTAAGGCTTGCAAGACTAGAGTGAGGTCCCATGGGGGAACCACAGACTTTATTGGTGGATTTAAAAAGAAGATGCCTCGTAAAAAGGTTTTGCACAACTTTGTAGATGCTAAGGAACCTATGCCATCACCCACATGAAAATGGGAGATGGCTGCCAATTGTACCTTAACCGTAGAAGTGCTTGCTCCCTGATGAAAGATTAATGAGAGGAAGTCTAGGATGGTCGGGATAGGGACAGTAAATGGGTCCAAGCCCTTGTCTTTGGCCCAAATGGAAAAACGTTTCCACTTACTGTTGTAAAGCTTTCTGGTAGACGGCTTATGAGCCACAACCAGAATGGCCTTAACGGGAGATGAGATACCGGGAGTCCTAGCCATTAATGGAACTGGATCAGCCAAGCCACAAGCTTGAGGCTGACCAGGTTGGGTGTTGGGCAATCCACGGGATGAGAAATCAGTTCTGGACTGGGATCCAGAATCCACAGAGGAAACACACTGTGAGACCGCAGAAAGGGGAACCAGATCTGCCGAGGCCAGAATGGGGCTATGAGGATAACTCTGCTCCCCAACTGACAGGCTTTCTGAATGAACTTCATCATGAGAGGAAGGGGAGGATAAGCATAAAGGAGCCCGGGAGGCCAAGCATGGACCAGAGCGTCTCTGGGGGTTTCCCCTCTGGGGGGATTATTGTGAAGTACTCTCTGCATTTTGTGTTTAAAGGAGAAGAAAAAAGATCGCAGCAAGGCTGACCCCATTTGTGGAAGATCTGTTTCGCAACAGATGGATTCAGAGACCACTCGTACGGAGTGAGGAGCACCCGATTTAGCTTGTCCACTAATATGTTGGATTGTCCCAGGATGTGCATTGCTACCAGAAAGCAGTTGGTGGAGATCGCCCATTCCCAAACTCTCATGGCCTCTCGACACAGGGGGTAAGATCTGGTTCCTCCCTGTTTGTTTATGTACCAGACTACAGACATGTTGTCTATCTGGATCGCAATAATCCCCAGGGGAAGAAGGTCGTGGAGGGCTTGCAACGCCAAAAGCACTGCCCTCATCTCTAGGACATTGATATGCAATGTGGTCTCTAGGGGAGTCCACGTGCCTTGAACAGATCTGCCTTAACAATGCCCCCCACACCCGAGGCGAGAAGTGTCCGTGGTCAACGTGGCTTCGACCGGGATGATCACAAAGGGCCTCCCTTCTCTGAGTTCCCGCGCATGCAACCACCAAAGAAGGGAGTCCCTGCAAACTCTGCTCAGTGGTATGGGCGTGTTCAATGGGTGGAGCAAGAGGGACCATTGGACTTGAAGGGTCCATTGCAATATCCGCATTTGCAGGCGGGCATGGAGAGAAAGACCGATCGTGGCTGCCATAGACCCTAGTGCCCTCAGGACTAACTCCGCTGGAGGAGAAGGATTCCATAGAAGGGCTAACACCTGATAAGACAAGCTGTTCAGTCTGACTGATGTTAGGGTAGCTCGAGAGATTCGAGTATCCAACCTGGCCTCTATGAATTCCAGGGCTTGAGTGGGGCACAGGCAGGACTTCTGCAGGTTTACTGAAATGCCTAGGTTGTGGACTAGAGTCAGTGCATAATCTCTCGCTACTGAGAGCTGATGCCTGTTGGTCGCGGTAAGGAGCCAGTCGTCTAGGTACGGGAAGACCTGAATGCCCTGAAGTCTCAGGTGGGCAGCAACCACCGCCATGACTTTGGTGAACACTCTGGGGCTGAAGTGAGGCTGAATGGAAGAACCCTGAATTGATAATGACTGGCTCCGAGCCGGAAGCGGAGAAACCTCCTGGATCGTCTGTCCATTAAAATGTGGTAGTACGCATCCTTGAGGTCTATGGAGCACATCCAGTCGTTCTCCCACAGAAGGGGGAGGATAGATTGAAGAGTGACTATCCGGAACTTTTCCTTGGGTATAAACAGGTTCATAGCGGAAAGGTCTAAGATGGGTCTGAGGTCCCCCGTTTTCTTTGGCACCAAAAAGAACCTTGAGTAATAACCCAATCCGGACTGATCTGGGGGGATGGGCTGGATGGCTCTTTTTCTTAGCAGCTTTAAAATTTCTAAAGCTGCCGCCTCCCTCTGATCGGGTGGTACATCGGGGAGATGTCTGGTTTTGGGGGGAAGATTTAGGAAAGGAATGAAGTAACCTCTGGAAATGATATGGAGCACCCATCGATCCGTTGTAAGGGACTCCCAGTTTGACAGGTGCTCCGTCAACTGCCCCCCGACTGCCTCCAGAGAGGGACAGTCGGGCAAGCCCTCAGGGCTGTTGCGCGGGTCTGTCCGAGAAAGGTTCTCTAGACCCGAAATTATGTGGCCCCCCTCTGCCTCTGGGCCAGCATCCACCTTGTCCTCCTCTGCCTCTAGAGGACGAGTGGTCTGCAGCTGGATGGGATTGTTGAGACTTGCGGAACCACAGCTTCTTTTGTCCCCTCTGATTCCTGGAGAAGGATCTTTGGGGACTAGAGAAGAGGACTCCGATGGCAGACAGCGTCTTCCCGTCCTTTTCGCTTTGGACCAGCGTATTGCAAAAGGTCTTGCCAAAAAGAGCAGAACCGTCAAAGGGGGCATTCATGAAGGATGCCTTGAAGGGATCCGCGAAGTTGCAAAGACGGAGCCAGGCATGATGTCGTAAGATGATCCCTGCTCCGCTGGCTCTAGCGGCTCCCTCTGAAGCATGAGAGAGGAGCCGCATAGACGTATTGGAGATGGATTTCAGAGTGGCCATTCATGTGGTAAACACATTCCTGTCTCCGACTGACATTGACTCTGGGGGGGCTGCAGCGTATTCCTTGATCAAGTCTCGTTGTAGCCTGATGGTATGTGCCATATAGTTCAGCGCCCTTATAGAAAAGGTCACTGAAGCAAACATCCGCTTCCCAATCCGGTCCAACGCTCGAGATTCTTTATCTGGCGGGTGGACCAGAGAACTCTCCTGAGCGAGTTCTTTCTTGGTGGCCGCCGCCACCAACATGGCATCAACAGGGGATCCTTTGGCCCACGATTGCCTATCTGTGGGGGGGGCTCAGTATTTTGTCGGGATGCCTAGGTATTGGCTCCACGGTGTCAGGCTCCTTCCATGCCCTGGTGGTAATTAAGTCCACCAGGGGGGGTCAGCCGGAGGGGACACCCAAGAAGTAGATGGGCCTGTCTCAAACGCCTCCAGGAACACGGATTCATAAAGGGAAGGTTTTTGGGCAGACCACCCCCCTCTAATACGCAACATTTCCATGATGTCTCCAAAGGAGACATCTTCAGGGGGTGACCTTGGGGAACCCTCCCTATCATCTAATACCGAGTCTGTGGTAACAGACTCAGGGGAGTCCAGGTGCCTCCTTTTACACCGACGTTTCCGAGGAACCTCCTCGGTGGGGCTATCCGAAGAGGGCTCGTCCACGGGTTGTTGTTCCTCAACAGGAACTAGCTGGAGGGCTTGGGCAGGCTGTCCCGATGGTTGGATGATGGAAGACAGACCCTCATACAGTGGGGGTATGGGTGGATCCACAGCCCGAACCGGAGATCTGGAGGATCTCAACAGTACCCTCTCCACTACCTCAAAAGCCAAAGGAGATTCACCCTCGCAAGCCTCTGAGAGCAATCTCCTCGGCTCCGAGGAAGGGATCGGGGTCGGAGCCGAAGCAGTCGGCGCCGAGAGAGAGGTGCGCTCCGAACCCAACAGCTCCGAAGATACAACAACTCCCTCGGATCCGATGCTCAGCCCTCGGCCCCAAGAGCTCAGATCCGACAAGCTCGAGGGCATAGTCGGCATCGAAGAGACCAGCGCTATCAGCGCCAACAATTCCCTGGGTCCGAATGGGCATGGATCCGATGACTCTGAGATCCAAAAACGAGTCGGAGAAGGAGTGATTGGGGCAAACATGGGGGCCGCGCCCCCCCCAGAGGGGGGGAGGCAAGAGCACCCCCATCTGCATTTAGGTCTGTAAGAACAGACGCATCATCCGATCCATATCCGCTTCGGAGATGCTTTTTGTTGACCTGGAAGAGGTAGTCGAGGCGGGCCGGGAGGGCCGCCTCGATGACGTCGAGGGAGACCGATCTTCCTCCTCCGGCTCCGGCGAGAATCTAGGTGAACGGAGCCGAGAGGAGAAGGATCTGGAGACCCCCAAAGGAGACTTAGTTATTTTAGCTGGCGGAGCCGAGGGGTGAGACTCGGTCCGCCTTTTATGGGATCTATGTCCCTCCTTATCCTTGTGCCTCTTCTCCTTAGTTGAGGAGGCACTAGTTTCCCCAATGTTCAAACCTGAAGTGGGAGGTTGAGTCCCGGGTTGAGCTGAGGGAACAGAGGGCACCGAGGCCGCTGAAGCAGCCGGAGCCCGAACAGTAGAGGAAGAAGAAGCTGACTCCTGGGGGAGCTTTCCCGCCAGGATCAGCTTGTTCTTCCTATTCCAAAGTGCCTGGGGGTTAAAGGCCACACAGATCTGGCAGGCCTCTGAGAGATGGGCTGCCCCCAGGCACAAAACGCACTGAGTGTGGCCATCAGCTGGGGAAAGCTTGTGGCCACACTCAGTACATTTGGAAAAAATGGCCTTAGGCCCTTCTGCCATATTGAAGCACTCACACACACACACACCCAAACGCTAAGGAGGGAGGGGGAGTGACAAGAAAACTAACTACTGTACCAGTACAAATTTAAAAAACTAACATTAACAAAGGAGTAGAAGGTTTTACTACCACACACACATGATTTTGAAGTTTTTGGTGAAAAAATATTGAAAACGATCTCACTCAGCCAGGAGCTCTTCAAAAGTAACGCTTCTTCAGCCGCGGCAAAAAACGATCTGAGGTAAGGTGGTTGGTAGTAGGGGATTATGGGTAGGGGGAGGAGCTAGGAGCTCGGATCTTGGAGCTTGGTAAGCTGCCGGCTCGGATCCGAAGTCGGATCCGATACCCACAGGTTGCAGAGCAAATGAAGTAACTACTTCAGATCTGAATTTTCAGTGGAGATTGATATCTGCAGAAAATTATAATAAAGCTACGTATACAGTTTTAAGTGCCCTATTTATAGTCTTGTAACAGACTTGGAACAGCTGTGAAAAAAATAATTACAGTGAAAATCTGGGGAACTACAAATATCAGTTGCCCAAGAGGAGAGTTGTAGAAACAGAGGTTAACATGAGAGGGAACACATTCACTTTAATGCTGCACTTCCTCTGCAAGAACCAAAACCTCTAAACTTACACGCTGGGATAAGCTTACAGAAACCAAGATCTTAAGATGACTTGAAATACAAAAGCAAAAACTACATTAAAGTATTTTGACTGATATACTTTTTTTGTAGTTGTCAGGTAAGCATGTTATGGTTTTGAAATGCACTCACCAGTGCACATACTGTCTGTAAGAACGCCACGCATATACCTTTTGTCCAAGTCTTTCTTGACACACTGCAAAAGATCTCAGTCTTCAGTGCAGACAAGACAACACATACTCCTCCTCCACTCCCACATACTGCAACTTCATGCAGGTCACCCAAGAGTCACCAGGAAAGCAGGCCTAAGCATGTTACGCCACTAACTCTGCTTCCATACAAGGATGTGACTTAGTAATATGTCATAGGCTCATAAGAGTAGCAAATCAATTGAGATGCAAGGACCTTTCAGCTTTGCCACTACCCACCCTTAACCTTACCTTCCTTTTCAAGAAGAGCCAGGACATTCATACCAGGGATGGATTTATGAATACCCAACCAGTTATAATTTTTAAAGGCAGACAGTGTGCCACACTGTTTAACTTGGAGAGTTCATTTGTTCTAGAAAGGTGGGTAAGCACTGTGTTATAGGTCTATCTCTCCACCATGTGCATTTATTTGTTGGAGTGGATTCAGATCTATGGTCCTAGTATCAGCTAGGCTATTTGGTTTATGGATGTATAAGTGTTTTTGGACTACTGGTCACATTGTAACCAGCAAAACCTCCATGCTGCACTTTAGTAAGACATGATAAACCTGCCCCAAACTCTAACCTGCATCTTAAACTTAAAAGAAAGCTGTTCCCATAACATTACCACTATAGAAGACAATTGGGACTCTCATCACACATGTACGCACTAAATCTATCCCCTAACCTAACCCTAAAAACACTCAGTCATACTGACTCCTACTCTATCCTCTTACCTAATCTGTCGCCTAACCCCAAACATGCACAATCACACACACTTATCCCCTTACCTAACCTTTACTCTAACCCTAACCCCCTAACCCAGACCCATTAGCAAACAGACATGGTCCTTAAAGCCTTGTCTAACATTAACATGGTGAAGTTAACTCAGTGTGACCCAACCAAAATTAGGTATGTGTCATGAGTGCTGACAAAGTGATGACATACCTATAGCTACAACATGGACACAGCTGGGAGCCCATACAAGGCGACACAGCAATGTGTCATCTGAGTTTATGACACAAATGGGGAGGAGATTAAATGTCATCACATTCAGTAGGACAGATGCAAACAGTGATGTGCAGGTGGCAAAAGAAGGATTTTTTGAGAGTGATTTTTATTTTTTCCTAAAGGAAGACAGAAAGGAAGATAGCATTGGGATGTCTTGGGTAGGAAGGAGATTCTAGGGAAGGAAGCATGGACTAAAATCAAACTTAGCACATAGACTGACAGAAGAGATATTGGCTCATAAGGAAGGCAGCAATGGACAGATGCAGACTGACAGAGGTTGGAAGACTGGTGATGGGAAGGCCTGAACTATAAATAAATGATAGTGGCACAGAAGGGCAGAGAACAGAAAGATTTGGGATAGGGTGGTATAAGGAAAGCCTGTTTGACAGGCAATCAGTTATCTCAATGTCCATCATCATAGGCAAGTTCTTCCTCTGATGGCCTGATAATTAGACATAGTAAGCTACATGGTGTTCTAAGGAGCCAATGCAGACATTCTGGTTCTGCTCTATATTGTGCTCATTGGCCACCAAACATAATTCTAGGTGATTCAGTAGAGCCTCTCCATACCACTCACTGATGAAGAGCCTACACCTCCCAACAATGAAGTGGTGATGGAGGCCACCAACATGTACTTTATGTCACCTTCATGAGCTGAGCCTTATCCTGCAGAAAGACAAGCCTAAGGACTGACAAGGACACAGAAATGCGGTGGTTAGTACAGAGCATGACAGCTGCTGCTTCACCTCGATGTGCACCATGAGTGATCATGCAGAAAAAAAAATAAAAGGAAAAATATAAGCAACAAAGTGACAAAAAGTAATGGAAAGATGAAAAAAGGACATAGATGGTCAGTCATACATGGGGCAGTTTATACCAGCAGGAGATGAAATTCTGAAAAACAACTCCCCCCAAAAAGCAGTATACTACAAAAACAATGTAAATAAATTTAATAAACAATTAATTCATTACATTTTACAGGACTTCAGTTGTTAGTAGTACAATTTATTAAACTATTAAAACAACTGCAGGAAAACATAACAGCAAAGCTACCTACTTAGAGGCAATCTCTGCTTGACATACAAAGCCGTGTCTGACCCAGTGCTGCCAGATATGCTTCATCTGAAAAGTCCCAATCCCTCCGCACCACACCCTCCAAAGACCTCAAACTCATCACCACAATAAACAGAACCTGCTGGAGGGACAGGTTACTAACAGAGACTTCCCATACTCTGGCTCCCCATTCATGTCAAGCACAGCACCACACTAGCCCAAAAATCTTGATGAGTGGATGCGTAACAGGAAATTCACCCCGGTGATCACTTCAACAGCTTTGCTAGATAAGGGTTCAAGGAACTAACGTCCGGCAACAAGATGACTGGCAATATTCTTGGGCTAGGCTTGTACTGGCTCCAGGGCCATTAGCCTAGTACTCACCTATGAACCAAAAATGACACAGAAGTAATGGATATAGTAACAAATAAAACAGAAATACAGTTGTTTTGTGCTGGTTTCACTGATTTGTTTATAAAATGCCAGCAATAGAGCACACTGACACAATACCATATGGAAAATGTGACTTGTATCTTTTTGTAGGCAATACTATTTTGCTCTAACTCTTGAAGAACTGGTAAATCTAAAATATAGATACGGTATGGTAACCATTTCAATCACTGGGATCTGCTAGATCGAGTCCGGAAAGATGGAGACTGAATGGCCGATAGAATGGATTTACATAAACTAATACTGAGATGCCATTTCTGCCTTTATTCCTTTTATTCTGAGGTGTGGCAATCTCAGGGTTCAGGAGGTGTGAGCCCCCCACCCCACATGGGGGGTGCTGCAAGAAGAAGTTTAAAGAAAACAGCAATTTTTGAGATATGCTCTTCTCTTGTGCCTTTGGCTTGAGGGACAGTACCTGTACAGTAAGGATGGCAGGTGCAGCGATTGTTAATACCTTTTTCATGGTGTACTAGTGGGGGGCTGCTGAGCAGGGCCACAGTGATTGAGACTGGGTTTGAAAATGAAAGCTGCCAAATACAACTAATTAATTTAGTTAACCCTTTATCCACATCTAGTCTCCTACCTACTGTCTACAAAGAGAGAGAACAAACTGATAACAGAGTTATTGTCACAACCATAAGCAACTACACAGTGAAATACCGATCTAATGCAGGTGCATTTCATTTAAGTGACTGTACCAAATGAGATTTGGAAATAATAATTGCAATATTCATGTCATTTAACTTAATGTACCATATAAGGAGGGCTTGACCCTTACTTTCCACACTATTTTTACTGATATTTAGTTATATCTTGTAATGTATCAGTGGGGAGTATCATTAAGTTGAATACATATACATCTATCACTGCATCTTTATATGAGCAAGCAGTAATCCATTTCACAGCAATCAATACTAAATATAACTAAATATTACTAAAATACTGTTAAAGGTGAGGGATAAGGGGGTGGCAGTCCTCCTTATATGGTCCACTTAATTGTTGTACACACAGTGATGTTTTATTTTTGTACCATTGCAGACTTACTGTTTACTTTTTACATTATTTCTGAGAATCAGAATTTAGGCCTGAAAGTAGGCATATACATCTGTGATATTAATCACAAAAAATGGGCAGCACTTCCTACTGTGTATCCTGGCTGGCGAATGTCAGTCCCTTTCCTAAGAATTGCTGTAGGTCCTTCCTTGGACAGCATGAAGGTAATCAGTGGAGACCCACAGGGATCCATGCTATGCTGTATTCTGCACCATCTCCAACAAGAACTAGCTTTGCCATTGAGCACCCTATTCAACCACAGTCTAAGTACAGGCTTCATTCCAGCAGAGTGGAGAACTGCCATTGTCATCTCCTTGCACAAAGGTGCTGCCACTACTGACCCTGGAAACTATCACCCCATTAGCTTGGCAAGTCTAATATGTAAAACCATGGAGCATATTATTATGGATCTCATAAACAAGGACACAGGCAATCTCCAAGCACTTGACCCCATCCAATTCAGATTCGTCAAGGGCAGATCTTGCCTGTTGAACCTGGTTGACTTCTTTGAGATGATCACCAAGGCCCTGAATGAGGGAAAGTCAGTACATACAGCTTAACTTGACTTGGCCAAAGCCTTTGACATAATCTCTCACTCAGGCATCAGCGGACAGCTAACACAACTTGGCAAACTTGGCATAAACCCCTATCTCATCAGGTGGCTGGCCAACTGGCTCACCGATAGGACCCACAAGGTCAAAACAAGTGCCTCCACTTCAGACAACAGTCTGTCACTAGTGGTGTTCCCCAGGGATCTGTCCTGGGATGCCTACTGTTTGACATCTACTTCTGAGGTGCAAGCAAGACAAAAGGCCTGTGGCTAACCAAGTTTGCAAACGTCTGTAAGTCAGGTGCTGTCTGACTCCCCAAATGATGTTAACATACTGCAAGAGGGTCTCACAGCAACACATAAATGGTGCCAAAGTCATGGCCTTAAGTTAAATGCAAAAAAATGTATTATCATACCATTCAGCGAAAACACAGCCCCTACTGATTACCACATCAACAGCAAACCTTTAAGTACACAACCTGTGGTGAGAGACCTGGGTACACAGGTTGACAACAATGTCACATTCGACCATCAAGTAGCGGCAGTGGTCAGAAAAGCCTTTTACTTGGTTCATCTCACAAGTAAAGGGATTGCATCCAGGAAAAGGAGGTTATTACTTTTCTGTACTCCTCCCTCATTAGGCCAATAATTGAGTATAAGACCCTATTTGGTATGTATCTCCCCAAGCACCTGTACCAATTGGAAAGGCCACAGAAATACCTCACAAAGAGAATCTGTGGACCCAACACCTCTCCTATGTGGAAAGGCTCAAATCACTATCACTCTATTTGGTACCATACAGATTGCTCAGAGGTGATCTGTGTCTCACTTACAAGGCAATCTCTTACCCTGCCTACTAGAGATACTCCATATCCATAAGTCTAACTCCTCGCACATTACTCGCTTGTAAGGCCTAAATCTTACATATCCATAAGTCTAACTCCTTGCACATTACCGCTTGTAAGGCCTAAATCTTACATATCCATAAGTCTAACTCCTCGCACATTACTCGCTTGTAAGGCCTAAATCTTATATGTGACAGCACCACGTTTGCCTCTCAGAGGCTGCCCCCTCTCTGCTGTACAAGTTCTGGATCCTGTGGTGCCACTAATTCATAGGTAGGTACTAGGCTATCCGCCCTGGGGCCTATATAAGCCTAGCCAAAAAAGTTCCCTGGCTTTTGCCACCCAAGAAAGTTATTTTCCTGTACCCCTGTCTAGCAGAGCCACAGAAGTGATCCCTGGGGTGAATTTCCTATTTCCCAAACAATTGTCGATAATTTTCTTAAAGAGGGCTAACAAACTTTGCTTGACATGAATGGGTAGTCTGTTCCAGATAATGGGAAGTCTCTGAGACAGGAATCTCTCTCTCCAGCATGTTCTGTTTATTGTTGTGGCAAGGTTTAGGTCCCTGGAGCATGTGGCTCAGAGGGATTGAGGTTTCTTTAACTGTAGAATATCCAACAGATCTGGGTTTGACATGGCTTTGTAGGTTAGGCAGAGGTCGCCTCTGAGTAGGCAAGAAGTGATGGAGTAGAGCTGGAGTTTTTTTTAGACGGCCTGCATATGGCATCTATTTGAGGCTGGTAATTCTCTTAGTGAGGTATTTCTGTTGAGTTTCAAGTTGTTGTAGGTGTCTTGCAAGGTACATGCCAATCAGGGTGTTGTACTCTATAATTGGTCTGATGAGGGGTGAGTAGAGAGGAACAATGGCCTCTTTTTCTGGAGGTGAATCCCTTTGTGATGAAGTGTGCCACATAGAAGGATTTCCTGACTACTGTGGCGATGTGATTATCAGAGGAGAGACTACTGTCGACCTGTGTCCCAAGGTCTCTTATCACACTTTTGGTGTTTAGTAGGCTACCGCCTATGTGGTAGTTCATGGGTACAGTGTTTTTCCCAAAGGGATGACAATGCACTTTTTGGCATTGAGTTTGAGGCCATGACTTTAACACCAAGCGTCAGTGTCAGTGAGGCCCCTTTGTAGAATGTCCACATCATTAGGCAATTCTATTATGCACCTAGTTTGCAGTAGTCCTTGAACTTTGTTAGCCAAAGACCTGCTGTATTAGCCTGGACTTCTGAGAAGTAGATGCCAAACAGGAGAGGACCCAGGACTGAGCCTGTGGTACTCCACTTGTCACTGGTCTGAAGTTGGATTTGGAGTCTGCTTTCACTGTGTGAGTTCTGTCAGTGAGCCAGTTGGCCACCCATCTTGTGACATAGGGATTTTTTCCCAGTCTAGTGAGTTTATCTATAATTCCAGAGTGGGGGATGGTGTTGAAAGCCTTGGCGAGGTCAAGATAGGCTGTGTGCACCACCTTACCCTTGTCCACGGCTCTGGTGACTGTTTCAAAGAAGTCAATCAGGTTTAGGAGACATGACCTACACTTTACAAACCCAAACTGAGTGGGGTCATAGTTTGGAGGTTACCTATGTTCTTGTTTATAACCTCCAAGATGATATGTTCCATGGCCTTGTAGACCAGGCTCGTCAGGCTAATGGGGTGGTAGTTCCCAGGGCCCATAGTGGCGCCCCCTTTGTGGAGTGGGATAACCGTCGCTGTGCACCATTCAGTAGGCACAAAGCCTGAAGTGAGGCTATGATTTAACATGGTACTTGGGTGGGGTGTCAGTTCGTTCTGTAGTTCATGCAGAACGCAGCCTGGGATGTTGGCAGGTCCCATGGATGCTGTGTTCTTGGCTTTGGAGTGTGTGGTCTTTACTTGTGCAGCCGTGATTACAGGGGCTTTGCATTCTTCTGGTATAGTAGTAAATCCCAAAAGCAAAGAAGGAGAACACTTGAACCACAATATAAAAAAAATCACAATCCTTTATTCCACACGTAAGCGCTTTCATGGTTCAATAGACCACTTCATCAGACAAAGAAAATCACATACAACCTTGATTTTATATAGCAATCATCAATTAAAAATTTTAAATTCCCTCCAAAATATTTAAAGGTATAGTGTTACTAAAAACATCAATCAATGGGCTATTTCTTGAGCCATTTCAATTTAAAAAATGGTTTGATAGAAATAAATTCATTTAAACCATACTGCTTATGAGCAGCTCATCTAAAAATCCATTGTAATTCAATATTTTCAGTAAAACTAGTAACTGGCCCAAGTCTCTCTTGTTCATACACAACATGCAATACTTGAAACAAAAAAGTGTGGTTTGGTCAATTTTCAGTTGTGTGCTTAGCCAAGGTACTATAAGTTAAACATTTTTGCACACAGTACAAATGGTCTCATATTCGTACTGTCAAGGACCTAGTGGTCTTCCCCACATACAAATGAAAGCATACAGTACAATGAGCTACATAGATCAAATCTGTAGTATTACAATCTGCTTTACATCTCAGTTCCCATAATCTACCCGCAGCTGGATGTTTAAAAAAATGTGACTCATTGATGTCTGCACAATAGTTACATGATCCACATTTATGTGTTCCAGTCACAATTAATAAATCAGTCCTTGGGATTTTAGGATAACATAACATTTGTTTTAAATTCTTCCTCTTTCTATATACAAACTCTGGGCAAGGACCCACAACATCAGAAGTTTTGGAATCAACCATCAACATGGGCTAATTATTATATACTATTTTTCTGACAAAATTAAAATCTTGTTTATATGAGAGAACCAATGGCAGTCCATCAGTCTTTGTAGAGTAATCAATACATGATAATTCCACTTCTTCAGAATAGTAAGTTTTACCTCTCATTTCATTTGGCATACACCTTTTTAAAAGCTTTATTATACCATGATCCCCCCAAAACGTGCACGCTGATTGGCCAGCGTGCCCGTTGTAAATCGAGTTATACTAATGGAAAAAGGTCCGGTCGCCCGGACTTTTTTCCATTAGTATAACTCGTTTTTTTTAAACACTGTCTCGCTATGTTAAATGGGTTTAACATAGCGAGACAGCTTTAAAATAAGCAACGGAGATCTCCGTTGCTTATTTTAAAGCTGTCTCGCCATGTTAAACCCATTTAACATAGCGAGACAGTGTTTAAAAGCAACGGAGAAAGCAAGATCTCCGTTGCTTTTATGTCTCGCTATGTTAAATGAGTTTAACATAGCGAAACAGTTTTAAAATAAGCAACAGAGATGTCCGTTGCTTATTTTAAAACTGTCTCGCTTTGTTTAACTCATTTAAAATAGCGAGACATAAAAAGCAACGGAGATCTTGCTTTCTCCGTTTTTGCTCAACTCTGATGTACTGCGCAGGTGCGCAGTACATCAGAACTGCCGCGGATGCCAGACATCTGCGGAAGGGCAGTAAACAGGCATTATACTATGCCATTATTTAAGAAAAGTAACAGTTTCTTTTCTTAAATAATGTCATGGTATAATAGCAATAACCCACTTCTGGGTGTGGGTAATGCTAAATTTACCCACGGTTGGCTTTGTTTGGTCCCTCGGGCTTTCCCCTCGGGACCAAACCACGCCAACCGTGGGTAAATTTAGCATTACCCACACCCAGGCGTGGGTTATTGCTATATTAATCTCACGAGATAAATATCCCCCCTGTTTGAAGGCATTCTGGAGATATTCCAATTCATTTGCAAAATGTTCCTCTTCACATGACAACCTTAATACCCTCATACCCTGACCAACTAAAACATTGGTGAACATTTGATTTGGATGCATACTTGTATGATGAAGAAAAGAAGGCATGTAACATGGTTTCCTGTGCATTCTAGTAGAAATAATTCCTTTGTTTAATGTAACAGTAACATCTAAAAAGTTTATGCTACTTGAAGATACAGTTAAAGTAAACTTTAAAAAATAGCTACTTGTATTCAGTTCTTCAAAAAAATGGTATATATTCCTGTGGATTCCCTCCCCAACCAATGAAGAGGTCATCTACAAAATGATGGCATAGGATCACCTTGTTATTCTGTTTGGTCAGGATATTTGCATACTCCTACTCCATCATAACGATATTAGCGTATGAGTTGGCACAGCTGGTGCCCATAGTGACACCAATAGTACTGATCAACAAACAAAAATATGTTATGTTCTAGTACTAACTCTAAGAGCATACAAAGAAAATCAATTTTCTCCGTCTGCATAGCATTTCTCACCATGCTTATTCCCTCCTCATTAGGAATACAGGTGAAGAAGGATATCACATCTAAAGTAACTAGCATGCTGAACTTATGATTACCAAGGGTTTTCCTACAGTTATATAGATCTGATAAGAATTGTTTGGTGTATCTTAGAACTATTGGATAGTTATCAAGGAATAACTTTAGCTGTTTATCTAAATAAACCAAAAGTGGCTCAGTTAGCCAACCCCCGCCAGCTACTATAGGCCTCATTGGGGGAAGGATAGGGTGCTTATGGACTTTAGGAAGGCCATGAAACTGTGGCACTAACAATTCATTGACTGTAAAAAAAAATCTTACAACTGTTTGTCAATAAGATCCATACAATGACATTCATTTAAGCTGAATCAATACGATACTTCATTAAACATATATCTAAATGTATCACTTTATAAGTGGTCTCATCAGATAACATATCATACATGGTATTATAGCAATATTCAGCATCCATAACTATAGGTCCACCTTTATCTGATGGCCGAATGACCATTTCTAAGTTGTTACGTAAATCATTCATTGCGTGTATTTCCATAGTGGATAAGTTAACAGACAAAGTTATACAAATCCTTTTCACATGCTCTAACAAACACATCAATATGGTTTGGTAATGAAGGTGAAAACTCACTAAGTTTCTTAAAAATAACATTGGTTCTATCTTGCTTGTTACCAAACATCTGTTTTAAACATATAGAACAAGCAAATAGCCGTAACTCTGTAATTGTTTGGCTGATATCAAACAAAACATAGCAGTGGAGATAAACCCAAGATCTCTATTCAATACTGCATGTTCATAATCGGACAGTGAGTACCTGGAAATGTTCCTTGTAATCGAGGTTCCACATTTTCTTCAGAGTTTTGTACTGATATGGAGCCAGAGATTCTCTGCGCTTCTGTCCCATTCGCAGTTGCTCCTGTTCGATGGACTTCTTTCTTATGGGACGAATCGGCAGCGGAAACTGGGGAAAAAATGGTTCTTTGTTAGTAGTGGAAATAACTTTCGGTCTCACCACATTAGAGTTAATAGAACTGTTGGAGATGGCTGCTGTCAAGTCTCCTGTGGTCCCTCCCATTGCAGCTTCTCTCAAAGATGTAGAATGAACAGATACTGATGGCTCTGATGTAACAACGGTGTTTGTATTAGCTCGCAATTGTACTTCTGGTTCGCCTTGCCGTTTCAGAAGGGAGTTCAACGCTTCTGTTACATGGTTAACAGACTCTCTCTCTAATAATTTACGAGCATTAAGCCATGTAAAAACATTATTACTAAAGTCATGTAGGTCGCTACTTAGTTTCTTTTTCTTCACCTACTATCAAACTCAATTCAGACTGGTGGTGTACATCATTAATTAATTCAAGTTCCACTGGCTGAAAGAACTCAATAAGTAAATGTAGATAGGACCTACTTGTATCCAAATTAATACATTGCCACTGTGCAAGCAGCTGTGGATAAGTGGCCCCATATGTGGGCATAGTGAGGACATGAAGCCCCCTAGATACTATATTTAGATTAATATAGGCTTGCAGATGGAAACGTTGGCATTGAAGCCTTTTGAAATGATATAGATTGTTTTCAATGTTTCTTTTGATGTCACGTACCTTAGGATTTGAAGTCATACCATCAATGGGTTCAGTTGCATCAACAGTTATTTCATCCATCAATAGGGGATTCAGCTGATCACTCATGAAAGTCAATAGTCTAGTATTAACTGTATTATCAGTATTGTTGTTAGTTGCTGTTTCCAAAGTTGTTGTGTTACCTTCAACCATCTTGCCAAGATACAGAAGACAATAAAACCAAAGCCCAAGATGCAAGCAAACCAACACACAAATAGTAGTAAATCCCAAAAGCAAAGAAGGATAACACTCGAACCACGATATAAAAAAAAATCACAATCCTTTATTCCACAAGTAAGCACTTTCATGGTTCAACAGACCGCTTCATCAGACAAAGAAAATCAGATACAACCAATAGGTCCTTGAAAGTACGAATACGAGACCATTTGTACTGCATGCAAAAATGTTATACTTATAGTGCCTTGGCTAAGCACGCAATTGATAATGGACCAAACCACACTTTTTTATTTCAAGCATTGCATGTTGTGTATGAACAAGGGAGACTTGGGCCAATTACTAGTTTTACTGAACATATTGAATTATAATGGATTTTTAGATTAGCTGCTCATAAGGAGTATGGTTTAAATTAATTTATTTCCATCAAACCAGTTTTAAAATTGAAACGGCTCAAGAAATAGCCCATTGATTGTTGTTTTTAATAACACTAAAATTTAAATATTTTGGAGGGACTTTTAAATTTTTAATTGATGTTTACTATATAAAATCAAGGTTGTATGTGATTTTCTTTGTCTGATGAAGCGGTCTGTTGAACCGTGAAAGCACTTATGTGTGGAATAAAGGATTGTGATTTTTTTATATCGTGGTTCAAGTGTTATCCTTCTTTGCTTTTGGGATTTACTACTATTTGTGTGTTGGTTTGCTTGCATCTTGGGATTTGGTTATATTCTTCCGGTACAGTGATGGGCCCTTTGGGGGTTGGGGGGGGGAGTTTGCACTGAACTTATCTGTCAGGATGTTGGCAATATCAGTTGGTTCTGTATATATAGTGCCATTGTGCTGTAGCAGATTTGAGTTTTGCCACTGAGATTCCTGACATAGCTGTAGAATGCTTTGTGGTTATCTTTAGAATCAGTGGCGATTTTATTTTCGTAACTAGCTTTGGAGGATTTTATGAGGGATCTCGGCTTCTTACTGAGGGTAACCAACATCTAACATTCAAAACACAGTGCCACCCTTATTAATTTTCTTGCCTTTTGACAGCAAACAATACAAATAAGTAACATAGTATTTATAAATAAACATTTAACAATACATTTTAGTAAAGCAAGGAGCATTATTTGTAATGTAGACTGTAATGCTGCATGAATGTCATCATCTTTCTACTGAAATAATTTTTCAATACTCTGCATATGCTGCCTTTTGAAAGGATGTTCAACATTTTGGACAAATTATCAATGGAATAATTTGCCTGAGACGTTTTCCCAAAAGGCACTATAATGTATTTCTTTGCAATTTGTTGTAGTCTGTGGTTGTGGCAGCAGAAATTTGTCTGTGTTAGACCCTCTTGCAGAATGTTTGCGTCAAGGGGGGAATTTATGATAACTTCCAATTTGCAGTTGCTTGTGAACTTGGTGAGACAGAAGCACTTTACATTAGCATTGACTTCTGAGAATTAGATCCTATACAGGAGTAGGCCCTGCACAGAGCCCAGTGGTATTCCACCAGTGGCTTGCCTCTTGGTGTAGCTGGTCTCACCAATACTTACTTATTGGGTCCTACCTGTGAGCTAGTTGGCAACTTAGTGAGCCGTGTAAGGATTTATGCCTAGTTAGGTGAGTTTGCCCACATTACCTGAGTGGGATATTGTATCAAACTCCTTAGCCAGGTCTAATTAGGCAGTATGCACAATTTTACCATCATCTTTTGCCTTGGTTATCTTCTCAGAAAAGTCTACCTGGTCAAGTAGGTATGACCTTCCTTTGACAAAACCAAACCGGGATGGGTCCAGTGACCTTAGGTTGCCAATGTCTTTGTTTATCATTTCCGTGATAATTCATTCCATGTCTTTGCATATTACACTAGTCAGACTAATGGGTTTGTAGTTTTTGGGATCCACTGATGACCCACCCTTCTGAAGAGGGATACTTTTGCTGTCCTTAACTTGCTTGGTACACTGCCTGTTTTGAAGCTGTAATTGAAAAGTAGCTCAGGTGGTACTCATAAGGTCATGCTTTAGGCTATTTAAGAGGCAACCTGGGATATTATCAGCCACAGTGAGGCTGTGTTTTTAGCCTTTGTGAGCACTGCTATGACCTGCTCCTTGTTGATAGTTGGGTGTTATGCTAGTAGGGATTTCACAGTTGGTGGCCAGGTGGTGTGGGGGTAAACTCTGAGCTGAAATTGTCGGCCAGAAGATTCATTATGTCACTGTACTCAGTGAAGGTGGTGCCATTTACTACCAGTTCTGTGCAACCTTGCATGATACCTTTGAGGTGTTGGAAATAGCTGTACAGTTCTGCACAACCTTGCACGACACCTTTGAGGTGTTGGAAATAGCTGTACAGTTTTGCACAACCTTGCACAATACCTTTGAGGTGTTGGAAATAGCTGCACAGTTCTGCACAACCTTGTACGATACCGTTGAGGTGTTGGAAATAGCTGTACAGCTCTGCACAACCTTGCACAACACCTTTTAGGTATTGGAAATAGCTGTACAGTTCTGCACAACCTTGCATGATACCTTTGAGGCATTGGAAATAGCTGCACAGTTCTGCACAACCTTGCATGATACCTTTTAGGTATTGGAAATAGCTGTACAGTTCTGCACAACCTTGCATGATACCTTTGAGGTACTGGAAATAGCTGTACAGTTCTGCACAACCTTGCATGACACCTTTGAGATATTGGAAATAGCTGTACAGTTCTGCACAACCTTGCATGATACATTTGAGATGTTGGAAATAGCTGTACAGTTCTGCACAACCTTACATGATACATTTGAGGTGTTGGAAATAGCTGTACAGTTCTGCACAACCTTGAATGATACCTTTGAGGTGTTGGAAATAGCTGTACAGTTCTGCACAACCTTGCATGATACCTTTGAGGTGTTGGAAATAGCTGTACAGTTCTGCACATCCTTGCATGATACCTTTGAGGTATTGGAAATAGCTGTATAGTTCTGCACAACCTTGCATGATACCTTTGAGGTATTGGAAATAGCTGCACAGTTCTGCACAACCTTGTACGATAACGTTGAGGTGCTGGAAATAGCTGTACAGCTCTGCACAACCTTGCACAACACCTTTTAGGTATTGGAAATAGCTGTACAGTTCTGCACAACCTTGCATGATACCTTTGAGGCATTGGAAATAGCTGCACAGTTCTGCACAACATTGCATGATACCTTTTAGGTATTGGAAATAGCTGTACAGTTCTGCACAACCTTGCACAACACCTTTTAGGTATTGGAAATAGCTGTACAGTTCTGCACAACCTTGCATGATACCTTTGAGGCATTGGAAATAGCTGTACAGTTCTGCACAACCTTGCATGATACCTTTGAGGTGTTGGAAATAGCTGTACAGTTCTGCACAACCTTGCATGATACCTTTGAGGTATTGGAAATAGCTGTATAGTTCTGCACAACCTTGCATGATACCTTTGAGGTATTGGAAATAGCTGTACAGTTCTATACAACCTTGCATGATACCTCTGAGGTATTGGAAATAGCTGTACAGTTCTGCACAACCTTGCATGACACCTTTGAGGTATTGGAAATAGCTGTACAGTTCTGCACAACCTTGCATGATACCTTTGAGGTGTTGGAAATAGCTGTATAAGGCCTTGTGGACATCTTTAGCATGAGAAGTTATCTTGACCTTGCAAATGGCCTAGTTGGATTTAATTATTCCCGTTAATTTCCTGTTTAGTTTTTATTAGTGAGCTCTTATCAATATGATAGTTGCTGTGACTTGGGTCATGACTTTTTCCTTTTGTTATATACCCTGTCAAGGTTAGGAATACACCAATGTGGTTTCTTCTGGGGTTTGTTTTGGGCTAACTTCTGTTAGGTACAGCAGCCTCTGTGCAAAGTGTGAATGTAAAAAAATTCTGCATAGGCTGTTGTGAACTCTGGGTTGGGTGGGGCATTGAATTTTGACAAACTGTTCCTTAACATGACATAGTTACTTGAGTGGAGCTTTACTTGTGGATATGTAGCAGTCCCATCAAGGCAGGGTCTGAGATCGCCTTGTATGCCAGACAGAGGTCACCTCTGAGGAGTCTGTATGAAACTGAGTAGAGGGATAGGGCTTTTAACCTATAAGTGTATGGTAGATTTTTGAGGCCCTGGATTTTCCTGGTGAGGAATTTCTGTGGTCTCTCCTGCTGCTGCATGTACTTTGCGAGGTACATGCCGAATGGGGCATTATACTCAATAATGGGCCTTATAAGGGAAGAATACAGGGATGCTATGATCTCCTTGTCCCTGGATGAGATGCCCTTACTTATGAGGTGGGCCATGTAGGAAGCTTTCCATACAATGGAAGCAACACGGTGGTCAAAAGTGAGGTTGCTATTAACCTGGCTGCCCAAATCTATCATGACTGATTGCGTGCTTAGGACATTATTAATGTGACAATTTGTGAGGATGACACTCTCTCCAAATAGGATAAGGATTTATTTTTTGGTATTCAGCTTGAGGCCACATTTCTGACACCAGTCATTTGTTTGGGTGAGACAATCTTGGAGGATGTCCACATCACTAGAGGAATTGATGACCATGCCCAGCTTGCAGTCATCTGTAAACTTTATCAGCCATAGCCCACTGGTTTTGGCCTGCACCTCAGAAAAGTATACCCCTATTAGGTATATATCCAAAGACCAAACTCTGGGGTACGCCACTTCATATGGGTCTACTGCTTGAGGTGGCTTCCCCTATTTTGACTAGGTGGGTTCTATCAGTGAGCCAGTTAGCTACCCATCTGCTAACATATTGATTGCCTAGTTGAGAGAGTTATCTATTATGCTTGAGTGCAGAATAGTGTCGAAGGCTTTGACCACTTCAAGATAGGCACCGTCTTCCCCTTGTCCATGGCTTTGGTGATTGTCTCAAAGTCGTCAACCAGATCTAACAGACATGACCTGCCCTTAACAAAGCCAAACTATGTGGGATCAAGTGTTCGGAGGTTGCCAATGTTCTTGTTAATGAGGTCCATGATAATCCAGTCCATGGCCTGGCAGATCAGGCTAGTTAGACTGATGGATATAATGTTGTCTCTGGAAAAGTCAGACTGCAAAATGGTCTCCTTTGAAGCAAAAATAAAACCCAGAACCCCAGCTAATCCTAGAATGTTCAGCAAATACTCTAAAGCTACCTTCCTACTACTAAGTGATAATTCAACACAATTTCAAGCCCCAGTAAACCCTGAGAACACTGCTGCCTATACAAAACTGTTCACAGAAACTCTATACATGAATGTTAACAGCTGCATAGAGGCAGCTGTACTCACCAGGAATAAGTACAGAACTAACTAAAAAAACAAGCTTTTGTGGTGAGATCACAGCATCAACAGGCTCTATAACAGAAGGAAGAAAATCATGGCAACAATTAAGAGGTGTACCACACAGCAGGATAAAAGGACTCTCAAATTAAACTATTCAGAGGAAAAATAATAGCCACTAAAGCCAAATTATAAGTAAAGTTGGCCTCCCAGACCAAGGACAACCACAAGACATACTTTAGCTATGTCTACAACCTCAAAGTCAATATACAGATGTGTGCAGATCTCATTGTTAATGCAGCCACATATACTCAGCCAGAAGATATAGCAAACCTACTGGCAGACAAATTCAACTCTAACTTTGGCCTTCTCTCCCCCTCAATCTCCTCCCAAGAAAGATCATCAAATGTAACCCCTTTGCTATCACTACAGAACAGGTCCTCAATTCCTCTCTGTAAGGTCAAGAACACTACATTGATGGGCCTAGACAGTATCCCAGGATGCCTTCTAAATATAATGAAACATTATCCATCAGGCACTCTGGATTTCTATTTAAACTGTAGCCTCCAAACAGGCATCATGCCTAATGAATAGTGAACAGCAACAGTCAGCCCTCTGCCCAAAGGTGGGCCATCTACAGACCATGGAAACTACAGCCCCATAAATCTCACTAGTCCCATATGCAAATCCATGGAAAGTATTATCATGCACATGATCAATAATGACATAAGAAACCACACTGGACCCAACTCAATTGGTTTTCGTCAAGGGCAACTCTCGCTTACTCAGCTTGGTGGACTTCTTTGAGAAGGTCTCCAAAGTCATGGATGAGGACAAAATGGTTCACACTGCCTACCTTGACCTGGCCAAGGTATTTGACAATACCTCACTTGAGCATTGTTGACCAACTCAAGAAGTTAGGTGTAAACCTTTATGTCACCTGATGGATAGCCAGCTGCCTCAGAAGAAGACTCTCTTAAACACCCATGTGCATGTGTGTATATGTATTTGCAAGCGTATTATATAAATGTGCATCTGTTTTACATAGCTGGACCAAAGCACTAAAGGCGGAGGCGTGTCCATATTCATTAAGGATATCCACACCTCCAGTCTAATTGCTCAGCATAATACAGCGGAGATTATCCAAGTGCAGCTAACTCTGGGCAAGACCGCAATGCAAATTGTAGCTTGCTACAGATCCCCCACCATGCCCCAGGATTCCCACTCCTCATTTCTTGATACACTGGAAAATATTAGGGTACAACTAACACCCTAATAATGAGCGATTTCAACTACCCCACCATTAACTGGGAAAACTACTCATGTACCAACTCTTGTGATCAACGTTTTCTGGAATTCATAAATTCCAATGCCTTGGATCAACTTATCCACACTCCCACCAGGGGCAGCAATTTCCTAGACCTGGTCATTACCAACATGGGCAACCGGTGTTCCATACCAGAGGTCAATTCCTCGTTGGTCAGATGTGACCACAAGCAAATCACCCTAGACATCCACATCCCAGCCCCCATTAAGGAAACCACTGTAAAAATGTCTCAAAAGCCAACTTCATGCTTCTTTAGACAGAAGTGACAAACTTCACAATACCCATGCTGACGGACAATAGAGATACGACTGCTGAATCCTATACAATTGCACTTTATAAACACTTACATGAGGGTATGGATTGTGCAATCCCTAACAGAACCACGATGCTATCCTCCAAAAAAAAAAAGAAGCCAATCTGGTGGTCCCCTGCTATAAACAAACTCTACAACAGAAGAAAGAAACTGTTGCAAAAGAGAGTAAAATCCCATGATTGGAGGAACTCCGTGGTCAGCCTCAGTAAGGAACGGAGATCCCTCATAAAATCCTCCAAAGCTAGTTACAAAAACAAAATCACCACTGATTCTAAAGACAACCACAAAGCATTTGATAGCTATGTCAAGAATCTCAATAGCAACACTCAGATCTGCTCTGAGTTACAGCACAATGGCACTAAATATACAGAACCAACTAATATTGCCAACATCCTGGTAGATAGGTTCAGTGCTAACTTTACCCCTCTCTCATCCCCTAAAGGGCCCATCTCTATACCGGAAGAATGCAAAGTACCTGTAATCACGGCTGCACAGGTAAAAAACACACTCTCCAAAGCCAAGAACACAGCATCCATGGGACCTTACAACATCCCAGGCTGCATTCTAAATGAACTACAGAATGAACTGGCACCCCACCTAAGTACCATGTTCAATCATAGCCTCACCTCAGGCTTTGTGCCCACTGAATGGCGCACAGCAATGGTTATCCCACTCCACAAAGGGGGAGCCACCACGGACCCCGGGAACTACTGCCCCATTAGCCCGATGAGCCTGGTCTGCAAGGCTATGGAGCATATCATCATGGAACTTCTAAACAATGACATTGGTAATATCCAAACTCTGGACCCTACCAAGTTCGGGTTTGTAAAAGGCAGATCATGTCTCCTAAACCTGACAGACTTCTTTGAAGCGGTCACCAAAGCCGTAGATGAGGGTAAGGTGGTTCACACAGCCTATCTAGATCTTGCCAAGGCTTTCAACACCATCCCCCACTCTGGAATTATAGACAAACTCACTGAACTAGGTATAAATCCCTATGTCACAAGATGGGTTGCCAACTGGCTCACTGACAGAACCCACACTGTGAAAGTAGCAGACTCTAAATCCAACTTCAGACCAGTGACAAGTGGAGTACCACAGGGTTCAGTCCTAGGTCCTCTCCTGTTGGTATCTACTTCTCTGAAGTACAGGATAATACAGAAGGTCTTTGGCTAACAAAGTTCGCAGATGACTGCAAACTAGGAGCCATAATCAAAAATCCTAACGATGTGGACATCCTACAAAAGGGCCTCACTGAGACAGATGCCTGGTGTCAAAGCCATGGCCTCAAGCTCAATGCCAAAAAGTGCATTGTCATCCCTTTTGCTAAAATTCTGTACCCATGAATATCACATAGGTGGTAGTCTACTTAACACCGAAAGTGTGATAAGAGACCTTGGGACACAGGTGGACAGTAGTCTCTCCTTTGATAATCACATCACCACAGTAGTCAGAAAATCCTTCTACATAGCACATCGCATCACAAAAGGTTTCTCATCCAGGAAAAAAGGGGTCATTGTTCCCCTCTACTCTTCATCACTCATTAGACCCATTATAGAGTAAAATGCCCCTTTTGGTATGTACCTCACAAGACATCTACAACAACTGGAAAGGCCACAGAAATACCTCACAAAGAGGATTACCGGCCTGAAACAGATGCCCTACACAGACCGTCTCAAAAAAACTCCAGATTTACTCTGCTGCATATTGCCCACTCAGAGGCACTCTCTGCCTAACATACAAAGCTATGTCAAACCCAGAGCTGTTGGACATGCTCCACGTAAAGAAATCCCAATCCCTCCAAGCTACATGCTCTAGGGACCTAAACCTTGTCACCACAATAAACAGAACATGCCGGAGGGATAGATTCCTGTCCCAGAGACTTTCCATACTCTGGAATAGTACACTTCAAGAAAAATCTTGATGATTGGTTGGGAAATAGGAGATTCACCCCGGGGATCACTTCTGTGGCTCTGCTGACAGTGGCACAGGAAAATAATTTTCTTAGGTGGCAAAAGCCAGGGTACCATTTGGCAAGGCTTATATAAGCCCTAGGGCCAACAGGCTAGTACCTACCGATGAACCTATATAATATACACGTGCAATCATATATAGATGGCCATGTGTACATACACACTGAGCACAAGGAGTCATTACTGGGCACATTGCAGGTGCTGCGAAGAGCACTTTTGGCTAACATCAAAGAGTGAAACAATACTAATTTCATGAAATAATATGATAATAATAATAATATACCATGGTCCATGGTCTGAGGAAGTGTATCTCTGATACGCGAAAGTGCTTACCACCGTTAATAAAAGTTTTGAAGTTTATGTCTGAATAGACTTTTTTTGTTCATGGTGAGTCCGTGGTTTTGTTTCATTCATCATATATGCCAATTTGGTCATGTTTGAATGGGAAGAGAGGACTATATTTAGTAGTCACTTTATGAAATACATTAAACATTATATTAGATACCTAGATGACATCTATATGATTTGGGATGGTGGTGAGCACTTGTTGACATCATTTCTAGAGTTCATCAATAGCAGTAGTGAATTTTTAAAATTCACCTATTCTACAAGTTTGGAAGGGTTGGCCTATCTTGACACTATTGTGTCTAGAGTTGGCAACCAGTTTAAATCTAAAATTTTCAGGAAGAGCACATTTTCGAACAATTACCTGGAATTTTCTAGTTATCATCTGCGGAAACAATTTACTAATATTTATAAAGGTCAACTTATTAGAGCTGTCAGGATGACATCAGGATATGAGGACATGTTGGATGAGGTTAAATTTATCACCACCTTATTTAAGGATAGAGGTTATGACTTGAGAGTCTTAGCTAATGTTAGCAAATATGTAGTAAGTAAATGGGGAAACCAATACAAACCATTATTGGGGGAAAAATACAACCCCAGGATAGTAACAGATATAGACACATCGGTGGTTAAAAATGTTGAGCATAACAATTTCGATAGAACCTGCATTTTGGAATTTGGAACGCATGCCGGTAAAGTGAAGACAATACTGATGGACAACTGGCATATAATATTAGTCGATCAAGACATAGCTCCTATATTAGGGGGCTTCCCCAGATTTATATATAAGGTTGGTAGCAATATAAAATCTATTCTGGAAAAGAGCATAACTAGTAAGAAGACCACATATAATAACACTACCAAATGTGGTGCATGTAAACAATGTCACACTATATTTCAAGGAAATAAGGTTACATTGAATAATTATAAACATACCAGTATTAATTTTTGTGGGGGTAATTGTCTTACTAAAATGGTGGTTTATATTGCGATCTGCAGGACTTGTTCAGCGTTCTACATTGGTAAGACCCAAAGGAGTTTGAACAAGCGTATTTATTCTCATCTTTACAGCATTTGAAAAAAGGATGAAAAAAATGCTTCGTATAGGCATATTAAGCAGTATGGTGAAAATCATTTTTTTAATTTTGGTATAGTGGATATGGTGCAAATTAATAGTAGAGGAGGTGATTTTAATAGCTTGCTACTTTATAAAGAATTATGGTGGCAAATTTATATGGATGCCTCAGTTACACCAGGCTTGAATGACACCATATCTATTAAACCTTACTTGGCTTTAAAATGAACTAATATCTGTACAATAGAACAACAGTATCAATTTGTAAAGTATGTATATATCTGTGTTGGCTTTATCTATTTACTTATTTATCTATTTTTTTATTATTAGTGTTTTATTAAGTCTTATTAATTGTTATATGTATGTATTTCTTTAAAATTCTCCAGATTTCCTATCAAATTGGTGCCAAAAATCTTATTTAAACAGTAGTTTAATTCAACATGGTGTTCTGATGAAGCTTGTTGTTATCAAGTGAAAGCGCTTAACCAGTTTTGGCGTTCTTTTATGGTCATATTAAATCCTTTTTACATTTTCATTTGTGTACTCGTGCATTCGTTTATAAGATAGAAGGAGTACTGGACTGGTGTGGTGTGGTAGAGGCGAATTCCCAAAGACACTGAGGCGTCTTTTTACGAACAGCGCTCCTTTGCTTTTGTTCCTGTTCTGGGTTTCTTGGTTGCTGCACTGTTCATGGATTCAGCGTTCACAGCATCATTACAAATAACAGACAGGAATAAAACATATCCCTGGGATATGTTTTCTTGCTGGACAGAGAGGCACCATCAGATATTTTGAACAACCCAAAGCATTTTTTGTGGTTCTTTGAACATATAGTGTCAGAATGCCCTGCTAGAAAATGTGCTAAGTGTGGAGCTGCAGACCACTACACAAAGCAATGCCCACCTAGGTGCAGATACTGTGCAAAGGCACACGCATGATCAGAATGTACAAAAGCTTTCCCATCAATGAGAGAAGCAAGAGACAATAAAGAAAATGAGGAAGTCAGCATGGAAATTAGAAGAGAAAATGAAAGAAAATGAAAAACAAAGGGAAAATATAACTAACAAGGAAAAAAAAGCAATGAAAAAGATAAAGTATAATAGAACAGAAACAGAGAGAAAAAACAGGAAAGTAGTAGAAACAGAAAATAGACCCAAAAATAATAACCCTATATTCTTAAGGGTCGGGGAAGATGAAAGAAAAGAACGAGACACTCATTTAACACCAGAAAATTCTGTGGTAAATACAATACTCAAATGAAAATTCTGTCTCACATCCATCAGACTTAGGGGAAGATCATCCTTACCTTTTTTAGATAAGGATTTATATAATAAAGTGGGTGAAGAGGAAACATCTAAATGGATTATACCAAAAAAGAAAAACAAGCCTCCAAAACGGCAAAGAATGTATGAAAACATAGACTAAACAAATAAGGTATTAGATGTCTAGTGGAAATATGAAACAAAACAGTATACAGGAACATTGTAAGGACTCGCTCTCCTTAATGGAATTATTAGAACAATCTTTTATGAACAAAACAGTAGAAGAAGGAATAGACGATTTTGGAATATTTTTTAAAAAAGAACAAATAAGAGAAGGCATACAAATAATAGAAGATATTACTCAAAAATATGAATTATTCCACACAAGATTCTAGTATGACATATACAAGGAATATGTAAGAATATTAAGCCATATGTAAAATTAGATGTGGTAGATAAGAGGATATAAACAAAAAACTATATATGGTTTAAAATGATAAAACCATTAGGGATTAAATTATCAGAATTGACAGCTATATATATTAAACAAGAAGGCAAGTGTGTAGATATACTATTTGAAAATATAATAAAAGCTAAGCTTTTTTGTGAAAACATTGAAGAAAAAAATAGTATTTTACCATGGAGTACATGTCAGTTAGAAAGCAAACTAAATATAAAAACAAAATTTAAAGTTCAATGTAGAACAATATATATTCAAAAGGAAGAAATCAAAAAAATTATTTGAAAAGATTTGAGAAAAAGTTTGAGATTGATAAATTTCATGATCCAGAATTAGAGGGAATCTGGGATAGATAGTATGGGCAGACTTGAAGATAGAAAAAACTGAAATAAAACATTTACCTGGGGAATGTTTTATTAGTGGATTAAGAGGAACAGCAAGATATAATGGACAACCACAAATATGTGGTTTTTGTGGAAAGTTAAGACCATGTTGTTAAAAGTAGTCACTGGAAATGTAAAATATGTAATTCCCTATCTCATAGAACAAAATAATGTGGTAAACATTCTATCATATGTAAAGGAAATCATGAATTTAAAAATGGCAAATCATTAATTAGAGAGAAAAATAAAAATTCTGATACATTAAATAATGGAGGAGAAAAATGAATCAAATATTATTGAAGCTTTGTTAGAAATTGAGGAATATAAATCTATACTTGATGATACAGATGAAATGTATAGTATATTAAATGACGAAAAAGAAAGTAAAAAACTACCAGAGTGGATAATTTTCTCTATAGCAATATGCAATATAAATGGAATGCAGACAATATACAGATAACTACAAGCATACGAATGGATAGACACAATGAAAGAAGATGTGATCTGTTTAGTTAATATAGGAAAATTAACAGAGGAAGCAAAAATTCAATGAAAAGAATGGTGGGGAGAAGGAATCATTTGGTCATTAGGAAGTGATCAACACTCTGGCATATTATTTTTATACAAAAAAAACAAAATATAAAAATAAGACATAATAAATGTATTACCAGGGAGAATATTGATAGATACAATGTGTAAATCACAATTTATAAGATACATAGTTATATAGGCCTTCGTACAGGTAACACAGAGATGCAAAATGTTTGATTTGATAAAGCCCTTTTATGTTAATTGACTATAACATTATTTTTACTGGTGACTAACTGCCATTTGAATAGGACAGAATCAAATAAAGAGACATTAAAAATGTCAAGGAATTATAAAACTAGGAAATTTGGAAATAGTAGGGGAAAATGAGCCCACTTATTTTCACACACTAAGAAAACTAGAATCAACCATTACTGTTGTAGTAAAACACTGAAATGTGGGAAATATAACTCAAGCTATCTAACATTTACAGATCATAAAGTTTTGACATTTACATTTGGAAAGGTAGACAATATAGGCAAAGGAAACCTATATATATATATATATATATATATATATATATATATATATATATATATATATATATATATATATATATATAAAATATTCAATGGCTACAAACCTGAATATGGGAAAATGTTCAAAGAACTATGGCAAGATCATTCAACACTGATTGTTCTATACCCAAATATATCCTTGTGGTGGAAAGATTTAAAAAGCAAAATATCTGTCAGATATAAAATATTTGCAAAGCACTTTCATATGCAATTAAAAAAAACTTACAATAAATACTTTTTCTGAATATGAAAAGACTAGGAAAAATGATACAGAAGAAGCTTTACACATAAAGGAAATTATACAATTACAATTGTATGAGAGTTAAAACAAAACTATGGAACTCAGCTTTTTCATTGAAAGGAAAGGGAGAACAGTTATTACCATATTTATGAAAACAGAAGATGAGAAAGGAAATACAAATGGAATCTTTAAGAAATAAAAATGGTACAGTTTATAAAGACAAAGAAGGGAAAATGAGAACAGTTCAAGATTATTTAAAGATTTGTATGCAGGAAAAAAGTATAAAAAAAGTTGAATGGTTTATACCTCCAGCATCTATAAATGTTTCAACAATTTTAGATGCTAACATCACATTACAAAAATCAAAAAATGTTATTTCAATAATGAAAAGCAAATGTTCAGACCCAGAAATGGATGGTTTGACATATGAATTCTATGGAAATTTAAGTGATAATTAATAGTATGCAAGTTACTCAACAAATGGTATAACCATTGTATATTAAATGAATTTCTGTCATATTAAAATTTATATGGAAAAAAATGTGATAAAAAAGAATTGAAAACTGGAGACCATTAAGTTTGTGCAATGCAGACTATAAATTATTCTGCAAGATATTACAAATGCGTTTAAAAAATCAAATGCAGTACATAGTGTATACAAGAGTGTACAGTACAAATGGAAGACCACTGAATGATCTATTACATATATACAAAGTTTCAACTTATGTGATGGAAAACAGTGGAAATATTATATTGTCTTGTGATTTTAAAAAAGCATTCGACAATATTTCTCATTTAGCTTTATATGATATATTAGAAGCATATCAACTTGGAAATAAATTTGTGAATTGTATAAAAAATATATATTCTTTGAGAAGTATTGTTCCAGTAATAAATGGATGGAAAGGAAATAGAATCACTGTTAAAAATGGGATAAGACAGGGTTGCCCCCTGAGCAGTTATATATTCACATTAGTTATGGCAGCAGTTATTCACAATGCAAGATAACAGTTATCAATAACAAAATAATCTTTTTTATGCAAAAAAGTATGGATATCAAACTTTTTCATATGCTGATGATGTAACAATAACAGCAGAAACAAGAGAGAAATTAAAAATTCTGTTACAATTTTTTTATACAAAATATCAATTCAGTGAGGCTTCACCTATGCAAGGCAAAAACGAAAGGTCTATGTGTAAATGTGTCTGATTATGCAACACTGAAAGTCTTTGATGTAGCACATGAAGGAATTATGGCCTTAGGCATACCTTATGGAACAAATGACTATATAAAGAAAAATTGTGAATCTCTTCTTAAGTTATATAAAAAAATAAACTTTTGGAAAACATTTTACTTATTATATGAGAAAAAACGTTGTTGTTGTATCTTTCGGCTTCTCCCGGTTAGGGGTCACCACAGCGGAACTCCGGTCCGGTAATGATTGGCAGTAGATTTTTACGTACCGAGTTGCCAGCCGATGTACAACCTTCAACGAAGGTACGCACATTCACGCATGTCTCCACACAGAAGACGCTTTAGCTGAGAATAGAACAGGACAACGTCCAACTGTGAGGCGACAACGCTACCGCAGCACAAAAAGTATATTTGCTTAATGGTATTTTTTCAAATTCATTGTCTTGCATGTTTTCAGTTCATTTCTTTCCAGGTGAAAGGACTAGAATTTTAAAAAGTGCGTTTTCATTCTTTTGGGGAGTGAAATTTAATACTGTCAAAAGAGGAATTTTATATGCATAAAAAAACAAGGCAAGGTGGGTTACTCATTAATAAATCCAGAAATATTTTTAAGAACAGTTTTTTTATATCCTTTACTTCAACGCTTAGAAAGAAAAGATAATACAATGATTTCACAATTATTAAATATGGAAAATGAAAATTTCTGGCAAAAATATATAAAAGGGAAGAGTCAAAATGTTAAAAATGGGGAATTAAACAAAAAGTAGAAAAGACTGGTATGAAAATATAATGAAAGGAATAGTCATAAATCCATATGGTGAAATGACTTCAAACAGAAATCAAGCATTAAAGAACAGAAGAAGATGGATATCCAAAGATACCTCAAATGAAAGACTTTGGAGATGCTCATTAAATAAATTACCAGTTAGAGGAAATTATTTCCTCAGAACAGAGAATGTACCAGATATGACTAAAGAAACAGAGGATGTGAACTATGTATTTAAAAAGTGTAAAAGAGTGCAGGCCTTGTGGATCTATGTTAATAACAATTATGGAATACCTTATCTATAAAATGTTATATGCAGATGATGGACAATATTGGAATAATGAAATGGGTAAAACAGACAAGTTTTTGGTGATATTAATGTTCATAATGTGGAGGGCAAGATGTGTTGAGATAAAAACAGGAAAAACATTCTCAATTTTATGACAATTGAAAGAATGGTTGAAAAAATGTAAATGGAAAATTTAATACAAATAATTTCATCTCTTTTGTAAATAATGCAAATAGTACTGTATATAAATACCACTGTACATATAATCACAAATTGTGCAAAAGTATGACTTTGGAAGGAATTAAAAAAATTTGCATGAATTGTTCTTTCAGTATGACCGTTTATTGTTTTTAGCTTTCTCTATGCATTTCTAGCCTATTTTTACATAGAGAAAAATACGCCTGAAAACTGGATTTTCACCAACAGGGGAAAAGCTAGGAGGATGAACCTCTACAAATACACAGAGTACTATCCACCCTATAAAAGGGTACTGCAATCCTGGTTCTGGCATAACTTGCTCTTTCAGTATGACCATTTATTCTTTTTAGCTTTTTCTATGCATTTCCAGCCTATTTTTACACAGAGAAAAATATGCCTGAAAACTGGATTTTCTCCAAAAGGGGAAAAGCTAGGAGGCCGAAACTCTACAGATACACAAGAGTACTATCCACCCTACAAAAGGGTACTGCAATCTGGCTCTGGCATAACTTGCTCTTTCCATATGACCGTTTATTGTTTTTAGCTTTCTCTATGCTAAAAATGGCGGCTAAAAATACATCCGCAGCTGTTTCTGCAGCTGTTTTCTACTTTGACACCTTGACTTCTGCAGTAAAAGACAAACACTCAGTGGATTTAGTTTTCAGAACTCCTATGGACAAAATTGAAGACTCCCCCACGGACTCCCAGATATTAAGGGATACACAGACACGGCTTTTATTAAAATGGGGTGAACACATGGAGGAGGCCACTCCATTCTCATCTATTTTCAGTGCAGAATCCCTGAAAGAGAAGGAGCTTGTGTGGTCTTTCACCCATGACTTGGCTCGAGCTGACAGGATTGCTGCCATGGCTTCAGAGAGCCGAACTGTTCACTCTACTTCCCGTTTGCCGATATCAGCAAATAAAATTTTTTTTAGGAAAAAACACTGCTTCCATTAATGTCAGCACCATTTCTTCAAATACGATGGATATGGCTTCTACACCCTTGCTTACACCAAATCCAACAGCTGTCACACCTGGATGCCTCGAACAAAGTGCCTGCAGTGAAACTGCTACTTCTCTTCTCAATGCAGGTTTGCCGATATTGGCAAGTAAAACACATTTTCTGCCTGAAACAGCTGCTCCCGTCAATGTCAGCACCTCTTCTGACTCAAATCCACTTAATCTGCCTTCTACACCTTTGCCACAATGACATTCCACAACTATCACACTTTGATGCTCCCTGGATGAAGTCCCTGCAAAGAATGACGTTGCTGCTTCTCATTTCTCTTTAGCGCAGAGCCAAGTTAAAGCCATGTTTCCTGGTTTGCCTATAACTGCAAATACAACACTCACAGCAACAGAATACACTGCTCCTGACAATGTTAGCACTCTTTCAGGCTCAAAATTTGATATACCTTCTACACCCTTGGCAAAACAAATTCCACTAGTTGTCACATCTTGCAGTTATCCTGACAAAGTACCTGCAGTAAAAGAAATTGCAAATGCTCATCTTACTAACATACCAATATCTGCGAATAAAGCACAACCTCTTTCAAAATCCACTGCTCCTATGCATAACAGAACTCCATCTACCCCTCTTACTTTGAATTTGGCATCTGCACCCTTACCCCAACAAAATACACGCTAGCACATTTCATCACACAGAACAGGTGCATGCAGCGAAAAAAAACTGCTGCTTCTTATTCTTATGCCGCAGTAACAGACTAACTCTGCACTGCCGAGATCATTCAGACCACCCCAGAGGATCATGCAAAAGCCTTTCTTAAGGCTGAAGATGGTTTCTGGCCAGCCCACCTCCAAGGAACAAATATGGAAAGACAATGATCCCCTCAGGTATGACTCTTTCTATGTTATGTGCCATTATACAGTGAGGCAGGGAACTTTTGCAGATATTTTCTTTGAAACCCAGGATGCAGCACTTAGGTTCCATTCTGCTTTTATGGAACACAGTTCAGAAGCACCATTTTCATTCTACCAAATTTCACAAATAAATGTACAATTCAAACGGAAAATCACCCTGTATTTCCAAAAAACATATGTCACTGAATCGGATGTCAAGGCATACTTGTCAAAACAGTGTGCAGAAGTTTATAAAGTCGACAAAACCTTTGCTGTTGAAACTGGTGGAGTATGGGATGGTGGCTGGGTGGTGTGGGTCGCCCTTCACATGAAGGGACGAGGAGTACATCTCCTCCCAGGAATTTGCTTTATAGCAGGACAACGTAGAGTTTTAAGGTATGCTGGGCAACCGAAACCATGCTTTTTTCTGTGGGAACTTCTCCCATTTAGTTACAGAATGTCACGCTAAACGGTCCACAAGATGTGGATCACTTGCCACTTTGCAAGAGATTGTCCTGTCAACTGCACTTTGTTCTGAGCCACATCATTGGACAGCATGTACGACCATGTTTTCGGCCAATTATTCCACCTCTACAGTTCCTCCTTTCTCCTCCACCCTCCTCCCACAACAAAGGATCCCCCTACTGCAATGGATGACCCTATTTTGGCAGATGTCTTGCCTCCTTGTCAGCTTCTAGATCCTGTTACTTCCTAGCCTCCGGATACTGTTTCTTTGACAACTGCAATGACTGACTCCACTGAGGACAGGCCACCTGTACCAAGATTGATCCCCAATTCTTCCCTTAACCCTACCCCCGAGCCCGAGGATTCTGCTCCTAATCTCTTAACAATAGAGGAAGACATGGATTCTGAAACACTTGGTGATTCCATTACCGCAAATGCTCTTCGAGAACAAAAACTCTATAAGGATAAAGGTTGGACGAAGGTCAATCGGCGCAAGCAGAAAGGCTCCAAACATCTGAAAAAGACCCCTCTGTGGATAGAAATGGTTGACCTCTCTGTGCAGTTCTGCAATGTAAACTCCAAGGTGTCCTTACCTAAGCGACTATAGATCTTTGATTGGGTGAAACTTCTTCTTCAGCTATCATCTGTCTTTTGGATACTGGCTCTTTGTCTTCACAAGCCATAACACAATGCAAGTTGCTCTGAGCTGATGGGCTAATTTGGTCTAAAGGCCTGGATGTTCATTCTGGTATATTATTCTTCTATCATTCTTCTTTGGTGGAGGTTCGTGATACCACACGTCATCTCAGGCAAGCTTCTCGTTGTGGATATTAAATACATTTTAAATGTATTTGTCTGGTGTTCATACATGCATATACTAACATTATCAAAAGATGCAATCTATTCAAGATGTTGGCCCCCTACCTACTCATCGATTTTCCCATCCTGGTCTGCGGTGATTTTAACTGTCACCTCATTGAAGGTCCAAAGAGCGCCAAGCGAGATGTTGAACTCTGCTTCAAGACAATGAACATAGTTTCTCTGGCTTTAGTTCCCTCACCATTTTACACATACCAGAAAGGTTTGGTTCGAACTGTGGATTACTGCTAGCACTCCCTGTCCTTATCCCAGGCTGCAGCTGACTCTCGATTGGTATGTTTTTCAGACCATACGGCTTTACACTACACTTTTGGAATCAATACTGCTGCCTCCAAAGGTTGTGGGTTTCTGCAGATGAATGCCTCTTTACTAACTATGGATACTTGGAAGGCAATCCTTCATGAACTGTGGAGGGACCATGAAACATTATATGAACTATACAACAATGTTTCTGATTGGTGGGTAGACTTTAAAACTATGTTAATGTCTAGATACTCTTGGTCTGATACGCATTCTCATGACCACTTAAAATGTGTAACTGAAGATGGTTTGTCAAAATATCAAGATAGTGCACAGACTGATTTACCAAATGCCTTGCAACATTTAAGAGATCTTTATGAACTCAATCTACAAAGAGTAAAGACAAAACTTCACAATTTAGCCCATTCTCTTCGGGGTAGAGGAGAACACTTCTTACCTTATACAGGGAAAAAGGTCTTGCACAAAGAATCTTACATACATTGTTTAAGAGATTCATTAGGCAACCTGACTAATACCAAATCTGGCTTACTGAATAGTGCCCATGAGTATTTGTCCTGAATGTATCAGGGCAAGCCGGATTCACACACACACTGGAATGTCTCTCCCATGCCCGCTTCTTATAGGCACTGATTGATGCTCCTATCTCTTACTGAATTTAAGACTTCAGTTAGCTTAATGGCTGCGAAGTGCTCTGTCCCTGGCCCAGATGGCATTCCTTATGTCTTTTACCCCCCCCCCCCCCCCATAGATTGTCAGTCACGAATAGTAGACCTTTTTAACTATTGGTTACAGCACGGTTTCACTCATCCTGCTCTATTGACAATTGCCTTACATTTTCTTTGGAAAAAGGGAGAGAAGGCCTCCCTGTCTAATTGGATGCCTATCTCCCTTTGTAATTCAAATTACAAATTATTTTGCAAAATTTTACAACTGCGACTTCGTCCTTTACTGCACCACTTAGTAGATGCTCGGGTTTTCAGGTCGACCGATCTGGGATATGTTGACCTTATGAAAAAGAGTTTAAGTTGCCATGTTCTCCATTCTCCCTCAACCTTAATGGTCTCTTGTGACCTCCAAAAGGCCTTCAACAATATCTCCCATCCCGTAATGTTTGCTATTTTCAAGGCATTTGGATTTGGGCCTAATTTTATAAACTGCATCACCTCCAATTATTCTCATACCACCATTGTTCCAGTTGTGAATGGTTGGATAGATCAGACCACATCAATGCACAATGGCATCCTTCAAGGATGTCCATTAAGCAGTTTTTTTCAGACGCTAGTGGTCAGCATAGTTTTCTATAATTTTCGTAATACTACTGCCTTAATCCCACATTCTTTCCACTTCAATGGTGTTTTAGTTCCTCGTCTGATCTCACATGCAGACATCACCTACATGGCAGAAAATATAGCCACTTTCCAACAGCAATTTATACAGGTTCTATCGCTCTTATTCCAAGCGGTAGGTCTCTCTCTCTAAGCTTTTCCAAATCTATGGGTCTTTCTGCACAACCAATCTCCTCAACATCAAGTGGGTTGCAATTCACCTCTGATGGCCTTACCATTTTAGGCATTTAATTTGGCTCCACAAAACTAGTGTTTGCCCGCTGTTTACATGTGTTGATGCAGGCTTTTAACACCCTACACTTTTGGGCCACTTTTCCCTTGTCATATTTCAAAAAAGTCGACTTACTAAATGGTGCATTTCTCAGTAAACTCATTAATGTCTTCTCGGTTTACATTTTCCCACTGGCATGGTCCGCCAGGTTACTAAAGGAGGTATTTACTTTTTCTTGGAAGACATCTCTAAACCCCATTAAAAGAGGCATTCTTTACTCCCCTCCAAGTAAGGGGTGTTGTTCCTTAAAACATTGCATTTTCTTCCTGCATTTATTTCTGTATACAGTTTTTACATATCTACGATCCACTACTACCAATTTAATTTAAGGCATATTGCTTGGCATGAATGGCCCTTTTTAGTCAGCTTGTCTCCTAGGGAAAAGATCCTGTGGAGTCCTCTCCTCTGAACTCAAAGACATTCAATTGGTCATTTCCAAATATAGAACTCATACTTGTGATGTCTCTCAGCCTAGCACAGTTTGGTATAGTACAGTCCTAAAACAATTTCATGCCATTAATGGTTATCTAACATATCCCACTTCTCAGTTGCAGGGTTTACATCAGAGACACCTTTTGTATCGTAAAGTGCTAAGTTGGAAAGACTTTTTATGGCAACTCTCTTTGGACAAACTGCCATTACGTGGCACTTATGAATTCAGACCTCATATAGAACAACAATGCTTTTGCACAGGATGCTCTGACATTGAGTCCTCTGCCCACATTTTCATGTATTGCCCAAGTGCTACAGGTTTTTGGACAGCTGTTAAACGAATGTCTTTGTTTCCTTTTTTTGTTTCCTCTTAATATGTCCAAATGTTTATTTGGAAATTATGCTGTGCTTTTGACTCAAAGATTTTTTTTTGTGTCCTCATTGTTTCTGTTGTGGCAGGCCAGATGCTATGAGTAGAGAACTCCCAACACTTAATCTGTGCAATTTCGCATTTTTTAATTGTGAACTTGGTTACTGAAGTGGGACATGGAGGATTTACTCATATGATGTGTTCTTTACTTACCGCTTACCTTATTGCTGTTTGTTATTGCATGCTTTTCTACACATTCTATTTTTGCTGAATGTATTTGGTTGATACTCTTATTAATGTTAACTGTTTCAATAAACTTTAATCAATGCATTTCCAGCCCATTTTTATGTAGAGAAAAAAAAATTTATTTGCAGTTGGTTTACCAAGATAGTCCATTGGGCCAAGATGAACCCGTTTTCAATGGAGTCCTGGGGAGAAAAGCTCCAAAAACAAGCAAGGTTACAATAGGTTTTAGATTACAATTTTTACAAATGTTACAGACTAGAGCAAAACATTACACATAGTATAGAGTAGTGAAGAACATTACAGATGATACAGACTAGTAAAAAAAGGAAGATTACAGTATAAATACTGAGAAGCCATTACATCTTAGGAAGCTTGCACTTAAGAGGTACATTCTAATACATTCTTTGTAAATAGCTTAGTAAGTACAAGGGAAGGATGTATGAGTTAGGAGAGAAAGTAAAATGGAATTTGCTAGTGTAAAGAGGGAGAGGGAAAAGCAAAATGGAAATTGCCAGTGTAAATTATGTGGGGTGGGAGCAGGAGCATTCCCACTGGGATACTAGATGTGAGTGAAGAGATTTTTTGAATATAAAGCGGTTAGAGGTGGTACGAATAGATGGTGGTAGAGAGGTCCAGAGATGTGCTAGACCATAGGATGGGAGATTTTTGCCTGGGGGACAAGTTGGTTTGTACAATTCTATTAGGTTTTGGTTGTTAGACCTTAGTACTCTGTCAGATAGGTGCATTTTAAAGGCAAAGGAAAGGGAGGAACAGAGGGAGGAGTTGAAAATGAGTTTATGTGCAAGAGTAAGTTGAGTGTAGGTGAGATGATTGGACAGTTCTAGCCACTTTAGTTTGTGGAGAGAAGAACAGTGGTGGGTGGAGGACTTATGGCTGGTAGCAAACTTGGCGATTTTGTTGTAGCAAGAGGAAAGTTGTGTTTTAAGGGAAGACTGTAGGTTAGTTAGGAGTGGGGCTCCATAGAGAAGGGAGGGGATAAGAAATGAGGTAGCAAGTGTGTTTTTAGTGGAGGGTGTGAGATAACTATTTTGTTGGTAGAGCATGCCTAGTTTTTGATGTTTTTTTTTTATATTTAGTTGAAGGTGGGAATTGAATTTAAGCTGTCAATTTGGACCCCTAGTAATTTGGCCTCTGACACCAATTCCAGAGATGTGTTGTTGTGGCTAGTGATAAGAGAATGTGTTTGTATTGAAAGAGGTAACTTTAGAGGGAGTAAATACCATTAATTTGGTTTTAGAGGCATTAAGTGCTAGGTGATTTTTTTTTTCATCCATTGTTCAGTGCTTGAGAATGCATCTTGTGTAAGCTTTAGGAGTGTAGGGATGGATGTGGCAGAACAGATAATAGTTGAATCATCTGCGTATTGGATATTTGAGAATGGGATAGAATTGCGGCAGTCGTTTATAAATATATTAAAGAGGAGGGGACCCAGTATGGAACCTTGGGGAACTCCAGTTGGGGTATTAAGGAATGAGGAGGTGGCCTTTTTCCATTTTACTGCTTGATATCTATTGGATAAGTAGCTGGAGAACCAGTTCGAAGAAGAAGGTGATAGGTTAAGCTTAGAGAGTTTAGTTAGAAGTAGGTTGTGAGAGATAGTGTCAAAGGCCTTAGAGAGGTCAAGTAGGAGGGTAGAAACAATATGACCGGAGTCCTGGGCTTTATTTACAGTTTCCAGGAAGGAGAGGAGGGCTGTCATAGTGCTGTGACCAGGTCTAAATCCATGTTGTGTGAGTTAATAGGTGATTGTTTAGGAGATGTGATAGGAGTTGAAGATGGATACACTTTTCTAGGAGTTTAGAGATGGGAGACAGGATAGCGATGGGACGGAAATTAGTAATATTGTTATTATTGCCACCTTTATGTAAAGGTATGATAAAAGCCTTTTTCCAAATTTGGAGTACTATGCTTTCTTGGATAGAGTGGTTGATTTGAATGCTGATAGGGTAGGCAATGGCTTCGGCAGCTATGCTAAGAAGGTATGAAGGAATGTTATCTGGAGCATTAGAGCATGGCTTCAGTTTCTGAAGGAGTTTTTTTATGGTAGATGTGGGTATAGGTTTTAATGAGAAAGGTGGGGAATGGGAAGAGGGGGCATTTGAGGGTGGTGATGATGGAGAAGAAATGAGAGTAGAAGTGGAGGGTAGAGTGTTAGTAGAGGAGGATGGGGGTGAAGTGGAGTGTGTGGTGGTGTTAGAGAATGATGAGGTTAGTTTGGAAATAGAATCAATGGGAAAAAAAAAAAAAAAAAAAAAGAGTTAAATTGTGTAGCCAAATCTATGTCAGGAGCATTGGGGTCTGGGCTGGGGTTGTCTGTTTTGCTAGGATTAAGGAGGGTGGAGATTCCTTTCCAGAATTTCTGAGGGTTTGTTTTATTGTTGGTTTGGCGTATGTAGAAGTAATTTTGTCGATCAGTGATGATGAGCTTTTTTACTTAATTTCTAAGTGTTTTGTATTTATTATGGATGGGAGGAGCCCTATTTTTCTGGTAATGTGCCCAAACTTTATCTCTGTGTTGCATGGTTGTTAGTGTGTTTTTGGTTAGCCAAGTGAAGTGTCAGGGGCAAATATGCCTGATAACTGGATTTTCTCCAAGAATTGAAATGCTAGGAGGCTGAAACTCTACAGGTACAAAGAGGACTATCCACCATACAAAAGGGTACTCCAATCCTTGCTCTGGCATAACTTGCTCTTTCAGTATGAGCGTTTATTGTTTTTAGCTTTCTATATGCATTTCCAGGCTATTTTTATATATGGAAAAATATGCCTGAAAACTGGATTTTCTCCAAGAGGGGCAAAGCTAGGAGGCTGAAACACTACAGATATCCACCCTACAAAAGGATACTGCAATCCTGGCTCTGGCTTAACTTGCGCTTTCAGTATGACCGTTTGTTTTTAGGTTTCTCTATTCAGATGGCTGCTGCTGGAAAAGCCCTTGCTGCATTGGCAGCTAATTTGGAATTTACTGACAATATGAAGACTTCAAATGTTTCCAAAATGATGGAATCTGAGGGCGTTAATGGACCAGGAACCTGAATTGGACTATATTTCGGACTCTCAGATCCTCTGCTGAAATTCTTAACGGAGGCACCATCATGCCTGAATTTCCTCCTCCAGAAGGTTTGCTGGCTTGCTTTGCTCTAAATCTCTCTGGGACTCCTGTGGAAGGGACTTCAGCTGCCCCTGATACTTCACCTACGTTTTCTTCACCTCTGGTGGCCACAAACATGGAAAAACATGAGGGAGAATGCCAGACTTCCATATTTACAACTCCGGGGACTCCCCCAAGATTTATACCCGCCGCGAGTGCTTCAAACCTAGCTAGATTTCCATGAATTCCCACCCCCCAGAACCAGTCATGGGAGTGACTCCAGGAACTCCAGAGGTGCTCAGTTATGCTTCTGCAGCTGATGCAGCCTCAAGAAGGGTAATTTCCAAGCCTTCTCTCAGGATGAAGTCTGCAAGGGGTCTGCCTCTCAACAAAGAATTAATCTGGGAAAGGCTCCTATGACCATCAGGCGTTCCATTAAGATCATCGGGTACTGTCATTCACTGGGGTAAAGAGGTGTCTGCAGACATTTTCTTTGAGACACAAGAGGCTGCAGCTGCTTTTACCACCTTTTTCAGCTCCCATCAAGACCTTTCCCCTTGGGTGGATTTTGACGTTTCCCACATGGATATACAACTGAGGAGGAAGGTTCGGCTCAATTTTCATACCATCTGTCACCGAGGCAGATATCAGAGCATACTTATCCCACCATTCTGCTGCGGTGCACTCATCGATAGAAATCAAGCACATCCCTGGGGTATGTTTTGTTGTTGGACAGCATGGAGTTTTAAGGTACACTGGACAACCACATTTCTGATATTTCTGCGGGGATTATTCTCATCTCATGACCGTATGTCCGGCAAAGAAATGCAGCAACTGTGGCTCTCTAGAACATTTTACTAGTGCTTGAACATTGCATTGCTCTTTCTGCGATGCCAAGCACCAATGGTCTGACTGCCCCAAAGCTTTCTTGTCTGCCAGAGCGGCTACTGCATCCACTACTACACCAGATACACTCAACACGCCTCCCTGTCTAACTACATCTGTGCCTTTTTCTAACACCAAAGACGACAAAGGTCCTGATTACTCAGCGGCTCCAACGCCAACTGTTCCGAATGTCCATACTTCTGTATTGCCTTCCACTCCAGCTCTACCTCTGACTGTTCCAGTGGTGACTACTTTGAGCACTTCTTCCATGGATCTGGAGGTGGATTTACACAAGGCTTCAGATACTCCCAATCTCCATTCAGTGGGTCCTGACCTTTCAACAACCCCTGCAGAATTGGATCCTGACCTGCAGTCTACATCGCATTTTGCAGTCTCACCCTCCCCAGAGCACAATGAACCTATTCTCCTGTCAGGCCATGAGGATATGGACCAGGATGGAACGGTCTCTTCTGGCTCTTCTATGGTTGAATCGCTCTTGCCTTCTATTGGGGAAAATGTGGACTCCTGGATTTCAGGTCGAAGCAAGAAGAAAGAATTGGCCAGAAGGGTAAAGGTTCTCTAACAATCCCAGAGCAATGACAGAGCTCTCAGTGACCTTTTGCAATGTCAACTCCATCCATTTCTGTCAGAAACGTTTTGTAGTTTTGGACTGGGTTTCAACCTTAACTGCTGATGTTATTTGTCTTCTAGACACTGGACTATTGCCTGCTGATGCCATTCAGCAGTGGGACGCTTTACTAGGTTAGGAATGTATACGGTCACAAGGCATAGAGCGCCATTCAGAAATGGCTATGATTTTTCGCAAGTCTGCTATAACTATGCATGATTTTTACACTTAATTCCAGGCAGGGCGTTAATGGTAGATACATCAATCTATGGACAATTCTTTTGTTAGAGTTTTGTCTATGCATTTACAGTCTTATCCGATAGGGTTAAACTGTTTGGTCTTTTGGCTCCTTACAAATTAATGGATTTCCCAGTTTTGATTTGTGTTGACTTTAATGCACATCTGCCAGAAGGGAAACAAAGCCGTCACATGGATGTTAAGGAATGTTTTCATGTCATGCTAGTGGCTGATTTGATTTCAGCTCCATCCCAGCACTTTACATATTATAAAGGGACTGCAACCTCAGTTATTGACTTCTGCTGGCATTCACCATCTTTAGCCTGTGGGGATTTTTCCTCAGTTATACTGTCATTCTAAGACCATTCTGCTCTAACATACATGTTCGGGGTGAGCAACAAGACTATAAAGGGCAGAGAGTTTTTTTCGGTTGTCTCTACTGCATTTAACCAGCCCTGAGTGGGAAAAAGTAGCAGCCAAGTTGTGTTCAGATCATTTAACCCTCTTATCCTTGTATGCCAACATTTTGCTGTGGTGGCTAGACTTTAAGTCCAAATTAGTCTCCAGATACAAATATTACTGGAGGATTTTCCATTTTTGTTTGAAGGAGGCCACACATAAGGCGTATAATACCTATTCCTATTACGCAAGAAACAATTTGGCCCGGACTCTCACTGCATCAAGGCAGTTTGATTTGAACCAGAAACGGGTGGTTATGAAACTCTAATTTAGCTCACACTTTTAGGGGGGGGTTATTCCCCTACTTGGGCAAATGGAAGGTGAATACAGATCCCACTATTTGGTGTCTTTGAGACACTGAAGGGAAACTCCTAAACACTAAGTCTGATATTTAGGGGGTGAGCCATGCCTTTTTGGTAGACCTATATGGAGGAAAACCTGCCATGGCAGCTCCACCTATGCCTCAGGATCTTACTGCCTTTTTTGATTCCCCTATCACAATGCCCGAAATACAGAAGGCTATACAAGTTTTGGCCCGGAAGCATTCCATTCCGGGGGAAAATGGTATACCTTAAATCTTTTTCTCCTTATCTAATGACCAGCTAGAGGTTTTATTAACACTTTTCAATTACTGGCAGTCATATGGCTTTCAGGATTTGTCCTTTATAGGCATCGCCTTACACTTCCTGTGGAAGAAAGTCGATCAGTCTTCTATCCATAATTGGCACCCTATTGCGTTATGCAATACAGACTATAAGATCTTCATGAAAATTTTCCAGCTCCGCTTGAGGACCAAATTACGTACGTTAGTGTCAGGAATATATGGTGTACCAGGTCGGCCAATGTGGAACTTCTGCAGTTATTAAAGGTGGTGTCACGGCATGTCTCCTCCAAGACTGGCTTGATAGTATCATGTGATATAGCAAAAGCGTTTGATATTTCACACCCAGTGTTGCTGCGTGACTTGATGGCTTATGGATTTGGACAAGTTTTTCGTGGACGGTTGTCAACAATTTTAAAGCACTCTGTTGTGACCCCTGTGGTGAATGGCTGGAAAAGATAGACAGTATGCATGAAAAATGGGATTCGTCAAGGGTGCCCCATGAGTAGTTTTATTTTATCCCTTATGATTAGCACAGTGTTATTTCGGTTTCATACACAGGTAGGCCTCCCTCCCCTCTCATTTGACTGTTGTGGTGTACTTGTGCCCCGCTTGCTTTCTTATGCTGATGACCTTATCTATTTATCTGAGGACATGGTTGTTTTTAACAGCAATTTTTTGCTGTTTTGCTTCCTATCCTGCAGGAGGTCAGCTAAACATTAAACCGTCAGAAAACAGTAGCCTTTTCTTCTTGTTTGTCCCCTGTCGCCATGACTGGTGGTATAACTTTTAAGACTGACAGACTGCAAATTTTGGGTGTTCCGTTTGGGAGTGATGATTACGTTTCACAGGGATGCCAGCAAATTCTGGATAATGCATGCTCGCTGCTGCCCTTTTGGCATTCTTTGTCTTTCTTATAAAAAAAAAGAACGTATTTATTGATTGGTACTTTCCCTGCTCGTCTGGTTTATGTCTTTTCTGTTAATTTTTTTCTGCTGCAGTGGGCCACTCTACTTTTGACTGCTTATTTCCATTTTTTTCTGGAAAAGTCGGCTAAATCCCATCAAGAGAGGGGTGATGTATTCTTCCCCTTCTTATGGAGGGTGTTCTCTAAAACATCCCCTTTTATTCTTACATGTTTTGTTTTTGCATAGTATTTTTGCACACCTGCGTGCCAGGCCAGACTCTAATTAGACAGCTTTTGACTGCCTCCTACCTGGCTTTTTGGGAAGCGTGCCCCCATGGCAAGTGCACCCACGTTTCAAAAGACACAGAATACTATGATATCCAACTGATAATATTTCGGTACCGCTTCTTTGACTTACCTGCAGATGTGCCTCACAAACTCTGGTATTCTGAATTGCTATCAAAGCACCATGCTATTGCTGCCTTTGAATCCTATTCAAGAGACCGTCTTCATGGCTTAACCCAACGTAGGTTATTCCTTCAATTGGTTTCCCAGTGGCATGACCATGTGGCGATACTCTCTTAAGCTTCCCTTGAAGGGGTACTTGAGATTTCGTCCTCTTGAACATTAGCTATGTTTTAGGAGTTGCGAGGTGATAGAAACACCAAGCCATATTTTCACTTGCTCCAGATTAAAGGGATTTTGGATATTGTTCAAAAGGATGTTCCATGTGCCAACTCTGTTTCCCTTAACGTTAGATAAATGTCTTTATGGGGACTATGGCCTCTTTTGGACACCAGAAATAAGGGTTGATTTTGTGTTGTTTTCTACATATATTGTTTGTGGATGATGAGGTGCAAGGATTTGCATTTTCCTTACGGATGTTCACCTACTGTCATGTGTATTTCTGTCAGAACATGGAAAATACGATGGGGATATGAAGATGTTATTCTGTAAATGATTTCTGTAAATTTACATTTTCTTGAATGTTTTTGTTTGTACCCACATTTTCTTGCATTCTTTGTGTATTCTTGTATGTTATATCTTTTATTTACCAATATAGTGTGGTTTACTCTATGCATTTCCAACCTATTTTTACATAGAAAAAAATACGCCTGAAAACTGGATTTTGTTCAAGAGGGGAAAAGCTAGGCGGCTGAAACTCTACCATTCCACAGAGTACTAACCACCCTATAAAATGGAACTGCAATCCTGGCGCTGGCTTAACATGCTCTTTCAGTATGACCATTTACTGCTTTTAGCTTTCTCTATGCATTTCCAGCCTATTTTTACATAGAGATAAATACACCTGAAAACGGGATTTTCTCCAAGAGGGGCAAAGATAGGCTGAAACACTAGAGGTAGACAGAGTACTATCCACTCTGCAAAAGAGTACTGCAATCCTGGCTCTGGCATAAATTGCTCTTTCAGTATGACCATTTTTGGTTTTAGCTTTCTCTATGCATTTCCAGGCTATTTTTATATAGGGGAAAATACGCCTGAAAACTGGATTTTCTCCAAGAGGGGAAAAGCTAGGAGGCTGAAACTCTACAGGTACACAGAGTGCTGTCCACCCTACAAAACAGTACTGCAATCATATGTCTGGCATAACGTCCTCTTTCAGTATGACCATTTATTGGTTTTAGCTTTCTCTATGCATTTCCAGCTTATTTTACATAGAGAAAATTACCCCTGGAAAGTGAATTTTCTCCAACAGGGGAAAAGCTATGAGGGTGAAACTCTACAGGTACACAGAGTACTATCCACCCTACAAGAGCACTGCAATCCTGGGTCTGGCATAACTTCTCATTTCAGTATGACCGTTTATTGTTTTTAGCTTTCTCTATGTATTTCCAGCCTATTTTTACATAGAGAAAAATACAACTGAAAACTCTAATTTTCACAACAGTGGAAAAGCTAGGAGACTGAAACTCTACAGGTACACAGAATACTATTCCACCCTACAAAACAGTACTGCAATCCTGTGTCTAGCAATTTCTTTCAGTATGACCGTTTATTATTTTTAGCTTTCTCTATGGAGATGGCAGCTTTTCCTAACAGCTCTGTTGCATTGGCAGCTAAAACTGGTAATTTTGAGGTTTCAACATCTGAAAATGAAGAAATGTCGATGGGTTCATCAGTGGGAACACTTCAGGATGACAACACGACTGCTTTGGCTGCTTCAGCACTCCTTTCCAGCTCACAAACTGCTGAAATTCTGAATTGGGAGTCTATAACGGATACAGTTTCACCCGAGGAAAATGTGGCTGCTTCTGAGGCCTTTCAGCTCACTTTATCTGCTACTCCTGACCGTGTCAATGAGGAGATGACTTCAACTTCACTTCCTATGTCGAATTCCAGTGGAAAGTTTGAGTTTTCTGCCAATTTTCAGCAGCCAAAATTTGCAGGAAAAAACAAAATGGCTGCCACGGCAAAAAAACCCCAAAATGGCCGCCGTGGCAAAAAAACAAAATGTCGGCTGTGGCTTTCCCAAGGCTTGGCTTGCCTCAGGGTGCTCCTTTTTCTTCAAAAATGGCTCCGATCAACAGTTATCAGCCCGAGATTGCTATAGAAGGTGCGCAATCCTCCCGCGAAATGCCGGAACGTGGTGCTGCCTCCTCTAGCCTTTCTTCTTCATCCAGCTATGCCAGTGTTGCCAATGCTGCATCTCGGAGGGTCGTAGACAAGCCGTATTTGCAGATTAAGTCCAGCAGGAATGTTCCACTCACCAAAGACCTGGTTTGGGAGTCTATTTTGAAACCAGCTGGGGTTCCTTTGCATTGTTTAACAGCAGTGATCCATTTTGGGAAAGAAACAATTATGGATTTTTTTTGAATCTCCTGAGGCAGCAGCGGCTTTCGTCACCTTCTTTAATGGCCACAGGGCTGTTGCCCCCTGGTCGGATTACGAAGTTTCAGAATTTAATATCCAGCTGCGGAAGATGATCAGGATTAAGTTTCGCACCATCTATGTTTCCGCAGAAGATATCGGGATTTATTTGGAGCGGTTTTGTATCACTGTGCACTCGGTGGTGAAGATGTATGCTAAAGGAATCACAGGTGTTTGGGACGGAGGTTGGGAGGCATGGGTCACCTTGGCAACCTCCAAAACCGGTGTTCGACATCTTCTGGGAGTCTGCCTTGTCGCAGAGCAGCAAGGGGCTGTGCGCTACATGGGACAGCCTAAGTTCTGCTTTTTTTGCGGAGACTTCTCCCATCTAGTCCAGGCTTGTTCGGCAAAAATGTGTACCAAATGTGGGTCCCTGGGACATTACACCAAATCTTGTCCACAACACTGTTCGTATAGTGAAAGAGCCCATAATTGGACTGTCTGTCTGCAAGCCTTCACTCCTACTTCTCCTGCTGCGCCATCTGATGCTACCCAGCCTCTGCCACCTCCAGTGTCCATAGCTGTCTTCACCTGCTGCCTTATGCTCTGTCATCCCGGAGCAGGTTCCGGGGAGTGAGAGTCCACCTGCTTCCGTTTCTAGTTCTGAGACTAAGGCTGCTTCTTCTGCTGCTGCTTCGCACCAACCTACTTATGTCACCTTCATTTCCGCTGAACAACCTGGTCCTAAGCCTCAGGTGGATGAGCCTGGTCCCACGCCAGAGTTGGATGAGCCTGGTCCTACGCCAGAGTTGGATGAGCCTATCCTTTTGTCCGAACCAGAGGAGATGGAACAGGACTCCACTCATTCTCCTGATTGCTTGTCTGGTGGTTCCATGCCTGACCATGACATGGCCGATAAGGAAGCTAATTCTGACAGGGAGGCTGCCACTGTGAGGGGCTTCCAACTGTCTGTCAAATGTCTCAGTTTACTAAAAAAAGAAGGAAAAATGCAAGGAGAGGGCTGCGGAAAAACATGGCCATGGCTGACATCACCATCACCTTTGCCAACGTTAATTTGATGACTTCAGCCACCAAGAGATTTGTGGTTTTTGACTGGGTCCAGTCGATACATGCTGACTTTATATGCCTTTTGGACACTGGCATTTTGTTACTTCAAGCTCAGCAGTCCTTGGCGGCCCTGTAGACCAAGGACTTAATACATTCACAAAGAGTCTCTGGTATTCTCAGCTCCTTACTGACTTCCATGCCACTGATGCTTTTGCGGACTACTCCAACTTCCAGACCCATGGATTATGCCACAGAAGGACCTTTTTACTCAAAGTCCCACATTGGGGAGATTGCTCTCTTAAACTGCCTCTGAAAGGGGCCCTCCACTATGAAACATTACAGGATTCTCTCTGTCCCCATGGACGGCAGGACATATCTTCTTCACCTGCACCAGGGTGGCATGCTTTTGGATCTTGTTTCAAACTATTTTTACTTTACCTCCCCATATTCTGTTGGCATACTGCAAATGCTTGTATGGGGACTATGGCAGGTTCTGGTCTCTGGGAATTCGGAGAGCTGATTTTGCAATTTTTTCTGTGTTGTACCATTTGTGGCTCACTAGGTGCAGGGAGGTACACTCCGCATACAGAAGTGACCCACAAGTTCTTTGTACATCTGTGAAGTTGTGGCTGTTAAGTGGGGATATCATGATTGTTTGTTGTAACTGCTTTTCTTTTTTACTAATTTTAATTCAAGTGAATGATAGTGTCATAGTCCTTTTATTGTCTTCCTTTCTTGTTATATGTACGTTATTGTGTGATTCTATTTTACTTGCATTTTTTCTCTGTACCGTTTTCTACTTATTTAATAAACATGTGTTATACTCTATGCATTTCCAGCCGATTTTACATAGAGAAAAATACCCCTGAGAACTGGATTGTCTCCGAGAGGGGAAAAACTACGAGGCTGAAATTCTAGACAGCCAAAAAAATACCCCTGAAAACTGTATTTTCTCAAAGAGGGGAAAAGCAAGGAGCCTGAAATTCTACAGGTACACAGAGTACTATCTACCCTACAAAAGAGTACTGCAATCCTGGCTCTGGCATAACTTCCTCATTCAGTATGACCGTAGTTTTTAGCTTTCTCTATGCATTTCCAGCCTATTTCACGTAGAGAAAAATACCCCTGAAAACTGGACTTTCTACAAGAGGGTTACAGCTCAGAGGCTGACACTTTACAGGTACACGGAGTACTATCCACCCTACAAAAGGGTACCACAATCCTGGCTTTCAGTATGACCAGTTTTTTTTTTTTTGCTTTTTGCATGCATTTCCAGCCTATTGGACATAGAGAAAAATACCTCTGAAAACTGGGTTTTCTCCCTAAGGGGAAAAACTATAGGGCTGATACTCTACGGGTACACAGTGTACTAGCCACCCTACAAAACGGTACTGCAGTGCTAGGTCTTGCATGACACTGTCTCCAAGTATGAAAGTTTTTTTAGCTTTCTCTATGCATTTCCAGCCTATTCTACATAGAGAAAAATACCCCTGAAAACTGGATTTTTTTCCAAGAGGAGAAGCTAAGAGGCTAAAACTCTACAGGTACACAGAGTACTAGCCACCCTACAAAAGAGTACTGCAATCCTGTGTCTGGCAGAACTTTTTTCAGTATGACAGTTTTTAGCTTTCTCTATGCATTTCCAGCCTATTTTACATAGAGGAAAAGGGTCTATGTCACAAAACCGCAATCAGTCAAATGCTCATTTGAGTGATTAACCCTAACTTTGAAATTTGTATTGTGGAACACTACACCCCTCACCACGCTAAATATACATTCCTACTCAGAGGTCGCACTATAGTGAGGAAAGGGCAAATATCCCACTCCTCACTGTACTGCAATCCCAAAATGCCACTTCCGATGTTATGATTATTCGTTCATATGAGCGTTCAACAGATTGTGTTTTTGTGCATCTAAAGTAGACCAGAGAAAAATATCCCTGAAAACTGGCTTTTCTCCAACAGGGGAAAAGCTAGGGAGCTGAAACTCTACAGGTACACAGTGTACTAGCCACCCTACAAAAAGGTACTGCAATGCTGGGTCTGGCATGACATCGTCTCTCAGTATGACAGTTTATTGTTTTTCGCTTTCTCTATGCATCAATATGGCAGATGCAAAGAGATCTCCTGCTCCAATGGCAGCTAATTCTGATAATTCTATTAATTTACATACTGAGACATCGTCTTGCAGTGAAGAAAAATGGCTATGGCTGCTCCCAATCTGAAGTTTGACTCTATAACAGATTTTTAGATCTTAAGTGACACAGACCATGGAAAGTCTACACTGGGGTACTGAGATGCCAGACATGCAGTCTCCGGAGGGATCGTTAGCTGCACAAGCTCTACAATGGTCTCTGAGCCTTGTTTCCAAGATTGTTGATATGTCTGCAGCGATTTTCACCCATTCCACGGGCTCTGATACTCCTACAAAACCACTTCAAATGATGCCATTCACGATCCGACAACTGTTTTAACGGACTTAACTGCCACATGTCATGTAAATGCCTTTTTGCACATGAGACCTTAATTTCACAGTTTCCGTGTGAGAAATAGCAGTTTGTGAAGAGAACCTTGTACAAAATCAAATACACCCTTCACATCTCATTTTAAATAAAAGGAGGCCTTTGTTACATGAAAATATTAAAACTTATGCTTCAGCTGCTGCTACAGCCTCTGCAATCTACACTGTTCATAAAAGTGCAGTCCCAAAACCATATGTCTGTGTCAAATCAGTAAAGGATATTCTGTTAAACAAATATATCATTTGGGAGCAATTGCTGCAACTGTCTGGAGGTTCTTTGTGTTCACTCAGTGCAGTTATACACCGGGGAAAGAAACATTTGCATTTTTTGAAACAGGTGAGACAGCAGCTGCATTCTCAAGTTTTTTTAACATACATCTTGACAAAGCTCCGTGGGCAGATTTTGATATCTCCCACTTAGACATTCAATTAAAAAAGAAAATACAGTTAAATTTCAGAACTGTTTATGTGACGGAAGATGACATTAGATCCTTTTTATTACGTTCTTGTGCTGCAGTACATTCAATAAATAAAACCTATGCCAAAGAGATCTCAGGAGTCTGGGATGGAGGCTGGGAAGTATGGGCGACAATGGAAGCGTCTGCTAAAGGAATAAAAACCATCCTGGGGTGTGTTTTGTAGCAGGACAGAGAGGAATTTTAAGATATCCTCGTCTGCCAAGATTTTGTTTCTTTTGTGGGGATTTGTCACACTTAACTTCCTGTCCTGCAAAAAAATGCAATAGATGTAGCTCATTGGAACATTTTTCAAAAGCATGTACAGTGCACTGCTTATATTGTGATGGTCCACATCATTGGTTGAATTGTCATCAAGCATTTAAGTTAGCTGAACAGTCCCTTTCTAAAGTTGATTCCCATCATGCAGACATGGACACAGGTACAACAGGTGATATTATTGCCAGTTCCAAACCATTCATCATCTCCTGATCTACCTTTGTGTGAGGAAAAGAGAGAAGTGGAGAGGACAGATGCCAAGACACATGAGCAGAGGCAAAGTGGAGGCCAATTAATCCCTTTGATGAAAAATCCAGAATCAACAGCTTTGCACCCAGAGCAAGCCAACCAGCATCAGGAGCTCGATGAACCTATTCTAATTTCTGAGCCTGACAAAATGAACAAGAGGATGCTTTTGCCACTGCAACTTCTATAATCAGCTCTTTGCCCTCTTCCATGGAAGATATTACTACTTCTGGTTTTACTACATGGAAAAAAAAAAAAAAAAAATGAGGCAGTTAGCCAAACGAATGAAGATGCTCGCTAGACAAGGAAAGAGTGATGCTTGAAATTTCCATTATAGGTTCATAGGTTCATACTAGGCTATCTGCCCAAGGGCATTTATAAGCCTAGCCCATAGTTATGTGGCTTTCGCCACCCCTTTAGTTTGAAGAAGACTATGCCTATTATTTTGCTGTGCCTCTGTCAAGCAGTGACACTGAAGTATAGGTTCATAGGTTCAAAAGGTTGGTCCTTCCCAAGGAGACCACACACAAACACACACACTTGTCAAGTGCAGGATTCAAACCACTACCTACTTTATGATACTACAGAAGCACGCATTTACACGCCGCGCTATACACATTATATTTTGTAATGTAAATTATATTGTTTGTGTTAAATGATTAGTGGTTTTGGACTGGGTACATACCTTACATATGGATGTTGCATGCATCATAGATACTGGCATTTTATCCCAGGAAGCCAGAGGACAATGGGACGCCTTATATAATGGGGGAAGCATATGGTCTTCAGGTCTGAATCGACATTCTGGTTTGTTAGTTTTATACAAGTCTAGTATTAGCATACAAGATGTTCATTCCGGGCAGGGTTTTATTATTGCATGTTTTGGTTCATGGGTATTTTTATATGCATTTACAGTTCTGCCTGATAGGGTGAACTTATTTTCCTTCTTAACACCACTTTTATTGGTAGACTTTCCAACAGCAGTTTGTGGAGATTATAAAGCCCATTTATTGGAGGGACACAATAGTGTGCATATGGATGTTGAAGAACATTATATAGTTCGGATGGCTGCTGAATTATTAGCACCTGCCCCTCAATTTACATATCATAAAGTTAATACGCAGACGGTTATAGATTTTTGTCGGCATTCCAAGTCACTGACTTGCAGTAATTACACCTCCACAATGGTGCCGTTTTCCGATCATACAGCCTTGCTGTATGAATTTAGGGTTAACTCAAGGGCTATAAAAGGTACAGGATTTTTTCATATGTCTCCTTTACACTTAGGCTCCCCTGAATGGGATGATGTATTCAAAGAATTGTGGCTAGATCATATGACTCTTATTATACACTACTGTTGACATATGGTGGGAAGATTTCAAATATAAGTTATTAGCTTGGTATCATGTTTTTCTGAAAGAATACCATATTTCTTTAAAAGAAGCCACACACAGGGCTTATGATACCTATCAACAGTACGCCAAAACAGATCTATCCAATGCACTGGCTACACAGAACACTATTTGAACTACATCAAAAAAGGGTGGTCACCAAACTTTATAACCTAGCACATATACTAAAGGGGAGGGAACAGGAATTTTTACCTTACGTAGGTCGACAAAAGGTGTCTAAAGATTCAAACATTAAGTGAATTAGGGACCCCAATGGACAGTTACGCAATACAAAATCTGGGATCCTTAAAATAGTCCATTCCTTCTTAAATGACCTTTAAGGAGGAAAAACGAAGTCCACAGAGACTTGGCCATTTCCTCCCATGCCACAAGCATTTGTCACTAGCTTTGAGGCATCAATAATCATATACGAAGTCAGACAAGCTATAAACCTGCTAGCCAGTAGGCACTCAGTGCCTGGGGAAGATGGTATTCCTTATGAGATATACTCATCCTTATCGGACAAACGGCTCCCATTTTTGGTCTTGTTGTTCACCCAATGGAAGTCCCAAGGTTTTCAAAATGACACTTTTATGCATCGTGTTACAGTTCATATAGAAAAAATGTGATAGGGCCTCCATTCATAATTGGGGGCCTATCGCATTATGTGACACAGACTACAAGATCTTTATAAAAATCTTTCAACTGAGGTTACGGGATAAGATCCACCACCTACTAGATCCAGGGGTGTATGGGGTACCAGGGAGACCAACATGGGAGGTCCTTCAAATCAAAGATCGTTTCAAGTAAAACTGGTCCTTCAGATACCACTTTGATTGTCTCATGTCACATCGCTAAAGCGTTTGATCACGTCTCACATTCTGTCTTAGAAAATATATTAGTATCTTATGGTTTTGGTCTCTCCTTCTGTGGGTGGATCTCTACCATTTTATGGTATTCTGAGATTACCCCGACAGTTAACGGTTGGAAAGGTGAGACAGTTCATATGTCCAACGGGATAAGGCAAGGATGCCCCTCTGAGCAGTTTCATTTTGTCCTTAATTGTTAGTGCAGTGTTTTCTAAATTTATAACGATTTTACAAATACCACCATTCTCTTGAATATAACGGAGCCCTTGCCCCTCGTTTGGTATCATATGCCAATATCATCATCATTTGCTGAAAATACTGCTGTTTTCCACCAGCAATTCTTAGGCATCGTACTACCTCTTCTGCAGTCTGTGAGATGGACCTTAAATTTAAAAAAAAAAAAAAAAAAGTTTTAACCCATTCTATGCCTGCGGACAAAATGTCTATGGACCTTTCCTTTACCACTATTACTGGAGTGAATATTTTAGGAGTACCCTTTGGTACAACTGTCTGTCATCCAGTGATGCAGGCAGATTTTAGATAAAGTTTGTTCTTTACTGCCCTTTTGCGGCACATTTCGCCTTTCGTATAAAAAAAAAAAAAAAAGGCCTATTTATTGATGGGCTCCTTTTTAGCTTGTCTAGCTTGTGTGTTTTCCGTGCATTTTGTTCCCTTGCAGTGGGCTTCTAGATTACCAAGTACGTATTTTACATTTTTATGGAAATGCAGCTTAACCCCCATCAGACGGGCAATAGTATATTAGCCTCCATCTTCAAGAAGATACAACTATTGTACCTAAAACACCTATGTTTATAATATTTAAGATATCTAAAAAGTCTTTTAAAGAATTAAAAAAAAATTGTAACATAAAACACAGTTGTTTAAAGGTTTAGTATAGCATTTGCATGCAAGGTTACAGTTGACATAACAACCAATGAGATTGTAAGGTGCTGTGTTCAGTCTGGGAGACCCAATCCCCATTAAAGGTCACACCCATTTAGGGAGGGGCCCCACTGACATGCCCCCAGATTAAATAGTTGAACTTTTCAGTACTCACTCTCATTGCGCGGAACTACGCTTAGATGGCTACAATAAACTTGGAGTACTACTGAAGATTTTTCGTCTGTGTCATTTTTGTCCTTGCATGGTACAGGGGCTGGTCCGGCGCCCACCAAACACAGCCGGCCACACTGAGTTTTTGTCTAGTCTGTGGTTTTTATCAAGGAGTGTCTCCTGCAGTTACCGAGATTTTGTCCACGGCCCGGTTCTTTATAACCGAGATACAGCTGAAGGTCTGTCTTCTGCTGCTACTGAGACTTTGTCTATGGTCTGGTTCATTGTGACTGATCTAAGGACTGAGATTCAGGGACTATCCTGTGGTCACCCACGTCCTAGTCCCTTCGATACTTTGGGCATAGCCACTGGCAAGGCGGGCTCCCATACAGCCCAGGTCTGCTACATCTGGTACCACTGCCCCATTCTTCAGCTCAGCTGTTGGTTACAAAAGGTCTATTTGAACTGCTGCTTTTAAGGGATATTACTATAGGCTATTTTACACAGAGAAAAATACCCCTGAAAACTAGATTTCCTCCAAGAGGGGAAAAGCTACGAGGCTGAAACTCTACAGGTACACAGAGTACTATCCACCCTACAAAAGGGTACTGCAATCCTGGCTCTGGTATAACTTCCTCTTTCAGTACTTTCATTTATCGTTTTTAGCTTTCTCTATGCATTTACATCCTATTTTACATAGATGAAATACCCCTGAAAACTAGATTTCCTCCAAGAGAGAAAAAGCTAGGAGGCTGAAACTTTGCAGGTACACAGAGTACTGTCCACCCTACATAACAGTACTGCAATCCTGTGTCTGGCATAACTTCTTTCAATATGACCATTTATTGTTTTTAGCTTTCTTTATGCTTTTCCAGCCTATTTTAGATAGGGAAAAATACCCCTGAAAACTGGATTTTCTCCAAGAGGGGAAAATCTAGGAGGCTGAAACACTACACGTCCCCAGAGTGCTATCCACCCTAAAAAAAGGTACTTCAGTACTGGCTCTCGTTCAGAATCCAGTTGGAGAAAATGGGGTATGAAAAGACGTTTTCCTGGCAAACAACAATCCTAAATATAATTCCTAAGGGTCTAACTGATGTCCTTAAACACTTCCTAATTACCCTGTATGCCCTTAAGTTCTTTATTGCTATAAACTGGGTAAATCCTTCAGCAATTTCTTGGGAGAATTTCAAAATAATGGCAATTAAGTAACTACGCGCTCACAAACATTGTTCTAAAAGAAAAGACTATATCCAGAACGATTTGTACACTGACTTAATTCAAGCAAACTAAAAGCATGCACTACTATATGTATTTTTTGTGAAGGCCTGTATGCTCCAATGTTTCAATCCTTTGCCTGATGAATATGGAATATACTAGTTCTTAATAGACAAGTCTGAGATGTCTATCTCCATTGACGATGGCATTCATATATACAGTGTATATAGTGTTAGTCTAGTAATAATACCCCCTTTTTTCTTTCTCGATTTCTATATTGGTAAGACATACACATTTCCCCTTTCCTCGCTTCACTCTTCTAATAACTAGAGAGGACTATATTCTATCCTGTATCTGCACTTGATTATATAGTGGAGTTTCTGTATTATATGATAGAGGTTTTACCATAATTAGTAGTTTTTTTAGTTTTGTTTTTGTGGTTGCTGAAATTACAGTATGTATAATCACTCACAATGTTATTACCTATTCATACGCTGGTACTATGCTATCGGCCCTAGGGCCTATACAAGCCTAGCCATAACAATTCCCTGGATATTTCTTTTCACAATATTTACTTCCCAGGACCCCTGTCTTGCAGGGCGACTGACATGATCCCCGGGATGAATTACTCATCTCCTATCCAATCATCAAGGTTCGTTTTGAAGAGGGCCAAGGAGGCGCTCTGCTTGACATGTATGGGCAGTCTTTTCCACAGTATGGGGTGTCTGTGGGTCAGGAACCTATCCCTCCAGCATGTTTTGTTCATTGTGATGACAAGGTTTAGATCCCTGGAGCATGTGGCTCTGAGGGATTGGGATTTCTTTAAGTGGAGCATGTCCAACAGCTCAAGGTTTGACATGGCCTTGTATGTTAAGCAGAGATCACCACAGAGTAGATGATATGCCAGAGAGTATAGCTGAAGTTTTTTCAGACGGCCAGCATATGGCATCTGCTTTAGGCCTGTGATTCTTTTAGTGAGGTATTTCTGTGGCCTTTATACTTTATAATGGGTCTAATGAAGGATGAGTACAGTGGGACAATAACCATTTTTCTGGATGAAAAGCCCTTAGTGATGGTGTGCCACACAGAGGAATTTCCTGACTGCTGTGGTGATGTGGTTATCGAAGGTGAGACCACTGTCCACCTGTGTCCTTAATTCTCTCATCACACTTTTGATGTTTAGTTTACTTCCATTTATGTGGTAATTCATGGGGATAACTATACATTTCTTGGCATTAAGCTTGAGCCCATGGCTCTGGCACCAGGCATCTGTTTCTGTAAGGCCCTTTTGTAGAATATCCACATCATTTGGGGATTCAATAATGGCTCCCAGTTTGCAGTCATCTGCGAACTTTGTTAGCCAAAGTCCCTTAGTGTTGGCCTATACTTCAGAGAAGTAGATGCTAAACAAGAGCGGTCCCAGGACTGAACCCTGAAGTACTCCACTTGTCACTTGTCTGGAGCTGGATTTGGAGTCAGCTACTTTTACAGTCTGGGTTGTCAGTAAGCCAGATGGCAACCCATTGAGTGATGTAGGGATTTATGCCCAGCTTAATAAGTTTATCTATAATTCTAGAGTGGGGGGTGGTGTCGAAGGCCTTGGCGAAGTCCAGATAGGCTGTGTGGACTGCCTTACCCTCATCCACAGCTCTGGAGACTGATTTGAAGAAGTCAATCAGGTTCAGGAGGCAAGATTGGCCCTTCACAAACCCAAATTGGGTGGGGTCCAGTGTTTGAAGGTTGCCAATGTCTTTCTTTATAAGTTCCATGATAATGCGTTCCATGCCCTTGCAGATCAGGCTCATCAGACTGATGGGACAGTAGTTCCTGGGATCCAAGGTGGATCCCCCCTTGTGGAGTGGGATAACTGTAACTGTGTGCCACTCAGTGGGCACGAAACCTGAGGTGAGCTATGATTAAACATGACACTTAGGTAAGGTGCCAGTTCATTTTGTAGTTCATGTAGTACACAGCCCGGGATGTCATCTGGTCCCATGGATGCTGTATTAGGTTCATAGGTAAGTACTAGGCTTGCTGCCCTTGTAGGTCATTTTGAGCCTAGCCAATTTCCCTTCCAAAGGTAAAACTCAAACCCTGTACCTTTATGTCTATGAGGTAAACACTTTAACCATTATACCATCACCAACACCTTAACATACTGCTAGCCTCATCTCCCTGTACCACCTGAGTAATGAATGCTGGCCCTATCACTTACATCTTACCTTACTACCAGCCTTGTGTCCCTGTGCCACCAGAGTAATGAATGCTAGCCCTATCCCTAACACCTTCCTTACTGCCAGCCTTGTCCCCCTGTACCACCTGAGTAATGAATGCAACCCCTATCCCCAACAACTGACCTTACTGCCAGCCTTGTCTACCTGTACTACCTGAGCAATGAATGCTAACCCTAACCATACACCTTACCTTACTGCCAACCTCGTCTTCCTGTATCACCTAACTAATGAATGCTATCACTATCCCTAACAACTTACCCAACTCCCAGCCTCGTCTCCTTGTACCACCTGAGTAATTAATGCTAGCCCTATCCCTGACTCCTGACCTTACTACCGCCTCGTCTTCCTTTACCACATGAGGAATGAATGCTAGCCCTATCCCTAACACCTGACTTTACTGCCAGCCTTGTCTCCCTGTACCCCCAGAAAAATGAATGCTAGCCTTATCACTAACACCTTACCTCACTCCCAGCCTTGTCTCCCTGTACCTACTGAGTAATAAATGTTAGCCCTATCACTAATGCCTGACGTTATTCCTAGATTTGTCTCTCTATACCAGGCACATAATGAATGCTAGCCCTATCACTAACACCTAAACATACTGCTAGCCTCGTCTCCCTTTACCACCTGAGTAATGAATGCTAGCCCTATCCCTAACACCTTACCTTACTGTCAGTCTCGTCCTCCTGTACCACCTGAGTAATGAAAGATAGCCCTATCCCTAATGCCTGACGTTATTCCCAGTCTTGTCTCCCTATACTAGGTGCATAATGAATACTAGCCCTATCACTAACACCTAAACATACTGCTAGCCTCGTCTCCCTTTACCACCTGAGTAATGAAAGCTGGCCCTATCACTAACGCCTTACCTTACTGCTAGCCTTGTGTCCCTGTACCACTTCAGTAATGAATGCCAGCCCTATCCCTAACACCTTACCTTACTGTCAATCTCGTCCCCCTGTACCACCTGAGTAATGAATGTTGGCTATATCCGTAACACCCTACCTAACTGCCAGCCTCGTCTTCCTGTACCATTTGAGTAATGAATGCAAGTGCTATCCCTAACAGCTGACCTTACTGCCAGGTTAGTCTCCCTGTACCACCCGAATAATGAATGATGGTCCTATCCCTAACACCTAACCTTACTGCCAGCCTAGTCTCCCTGTACCTCCAGAGTAATGAATGCTAGCCCTATCCATAACACCTTACCTTAATGCCAGCCTTGTCTCCCTGTACCACCTAACTAATAAATGCTAGCCCTATCCCTAACACCTTACCTAACTGACAGCCTCATCTTCATGTACCACCTGAGTAGTGAATGCTAGCCCTATCCTTGACTACTGATCTTACTCCCGCCTTGTTTTCCTGTACCACATGAGGAATGAAAGCTATCTCTATCCCTAACACCTGTCCTTACTCCCTGCCTCGTCCCCTTGGACCACCTGAGTAATTAATGCTAGCCCTATCTCTAACACCTTACCTTACTCCCAGCTTTCTCTCCCTGTACCACCTGAGTCACAAATGCTAGCCCTATCACTATCACATTACTTTACTAACAGCCTCATCTTCCTGTACCCGAGTAATGAATGCTATCCCTATCCCTATCACCTTACCTTAATACCAGCCTCGTCTCCTTGTACCACCTGAGTAATAAATGCTCGACCTGTCCCTTGCACCTGACCTTACTGCCAGCCTCGTCACCCTGTACCACCCGAGAAATGAATGTTAGCCCTATCCGTAACACCTTACCTTACTCCCAGCCTCATTTCCTTGTATAATGCTAGCCCTATCCCTATCACCTTACCTTACTCCCATCCTCGTCTCCCTGTACCACCTGAGTAATGAATGCCTGCCCTATCAGTAACACCAGACCTTTCTGCCAGCCTCGTCTGCCTGTACTACCTCAGTAATGAATGCTAGCCCTATCCCTAAAAACCTTACCTCACTCCCAGCCTAATCTCTCCATACCACCCGAGTAATGAATACTAGGCCTATCCCTAACACCTCAACCAATTGCCAGGCTTGTCTCCCTGTACCACCTGAGTAATGAATGCGAGCCCTATCACTAACACCTTAACTTACTCCCAGCCTTGTCTTCATGTACCACGTGAGTAATGAATCCTAGCCCTATCCTTAACACCTTAACTCACTGCCAGCCTCATCTTCCTGAACCACCCGAGTAATGAATGCTAGCCCTATCCTTAACACCTTACCTCACTGCCAGCCTCATCTTCCTGAACCACTTGAGTAATGAATGCTAGCCCTATCCCAAAAATCTTCCCTTACTCCCTGCCCCATCTCCCTGTATCACCTGTGCAATGATTGCTAGCTCTAGCCCTAACATCTGACCTTAGTCCCAGCCTCATCTCCCTGTACCACCCGAGTAATGAATGCTAAGCCTATCCCAAACACCTTACCTTACTGTTAGCCTCGTCTCCCTGTACCACCTGAGGAATGAATGCTAGCCCCATCCCCAATATCTTACCTTACTGTCAGCCTCGTCTCCCTGTACCATCTGAATAATTAATGGTAGCCCTAACACCTGACCTTACTCCCAGCCTAGTCTCCCTGTACAACTTGAGTAATGAATGCTAGCCCTATCCCTAAAACCTGACCTTACTCCCAGCCTTGTCTCCCTATATGACATGTGTAATGAATTGTAGCCCTATCCCTAACACCTTACCTTACTGCCAAACTTGTCTTCCTGTACCACTCGAGTAATGAATGCTAGCCCTATTCCTATCATCTTGACTTATTGCCAGACTCATCTCCCTGCACCACCTGAGTAATGGATGCTAGTCTTATCCCTAACAACTAACCTTACTGCTAGCCTCGTCTACCTGTACCACCTGAGTAATAAGTGCTTTGCCTATCACCTTTCTTATTGCCAGGCTTGTCTCCCTCTACCACCTGAAAAATGAATGCTAGGCCTCTCCCAACACCTTACCTTACTGCCAGCCTTGTCTCCCTGTACTAGCTGAGTAACGAATGCAAACTGTAACCCTAACAACTCACCTTACTCCCAGCCTCATCTTCCTGTCCCACCTGAGTAATGAGTGCCAGGCCTGTCTCCGTGTACCACCTGAGTAATGAATACTAGCCCCATCCTTAACACCTTAACTTAATATGAGCCTCTTCTCCCTGTACCACCTGAGAAATTAATGCAAGCCCTATCCTTAACACCTGACCTTACAGCCAGCCTCATCTCCCTGTACCACGTGAGTAATGAATGCTAGCCCTATGCCTAAGACCGTACTTTACTGCCAGCTTCGTCTTCCTGTACCACCAGAGTAATGAATGCAAGCCCTATCCCCAACAACTTACCTTACTGCCAGCCTCGTCTCCCTGTACCACCTGAGTAACGAATGCTAGCCCTATCCCTATCACCTTATCTTACTGCCAGCTTCATCTCCCTGTACAACCCGAGTTATGAATGCTACCCCTATCCTTAACACATTACCTTACTCCCATCCTCGTCTCCCTGTACCACCTGAGTAATGAATGCCAGCCCTATCCCTTGCCTGTACCACCTGAGTAATGAATGATAGCCCTATCCTTAACACCTGAACTTACACCAAGCCTTGTCTCCCTGTACCACCTCAGTAATGAATGCTAGCCCTATCCCTAAAACCTTACATCACTCCGAGCCTCATCTCCCTGTACCATGTGAGTAATGAATGCCAGCCCTATCCCTAACACCTCACCCTACTGCCAGCCTCATCTCCCTGTACCACCTGAGTAATGAATGCTAGCCCTATCCTTATCACCTTACCTCACTGCCAGCGTCATCTTCCTGTACCACCCAAGTAATGAATGCTAGCCCTATCTCAAAAATCTTACCTTACTCCCAGCCCCATCTCCCTGTATCACTTGTGCAATGATTGCTAGCTCTATCCCTAACATCTGACCTTACTCCCAGCCTCATCTCCCTGTACCACCCAAGTAATGAATGCTAAGCCTACCCCAAACACCTTACCTTACTGACAGCTTCGTCTTCCAGTGCCACCTAAGTAATGAATGCTAGCCCAAACCATAACAACTTATCTTACTGTTAGCCTCGTCTCCCTGTACCACCTGAGGAATGAATGCTAGCCATAATCCTAACACCTTCCCTTACTGTCAGCCTCATCTTCCTGTATCACCAGAGCAATGAATGTTAGCCCTATCCCTAACACCTTATCTTACTCCAGCCTTGTCTTACCTCCTTAGTAATGAATGCTAGAACTATCCATAACACCTTACCTTACTCCCAGCCTCAACTCCCTGTACCACCTGAGTAATGAATGGTAGCACTATCCCTAAAGCCTGACATTACTCCCATCATCGTCTCCCTAAACCATGTACATAATGAAAGCTAGCCCTAACCCGAACACCTTAATATACTGCTGGCCTCGTCTCCCTGTACTACCTGAGTAACGAATGCTGGCTCTATCCCAAACACCTGACCTTACTGCCAGCCTTGTTTCTCTGTACCACCTGAGTAATGAGTTCTAGCCCTATCGCTAACACCTTACCTTGCTGCCAGCCATGTGTCCCTGTACCACATGAGTAATGAATGCTAGCCCTATCCCTAACACCTTACCTTACTGCCAGCCTCTTCCCCCATACCACTTGAGTAATGAATGTTGGCCTATCCGTAACACCCTACCTTACTGCCAGCCTCTTCCCCCATACCACTTGAGTAATGAATGTTGGCCCATCCGTAACACCCTACCTTACTGCCAGACTCTTCTCCCCGTACCACCTAACTAATGAATACTAGCACTATCCATAACTCCTTACCTAACTGCCAGCCTCATCTTCATGTACCACCTGAGTAATGAATGCTAGCTCTATCCCTGACTCCTGAGCTTACTCACACCTCGTCTTCCTGTACCACATAAGTAATGAAAGCTATCCCTAACACGTGACCTTACTCCCTGCCTAGTCCCCTTGGATCACCTGAGTAACAAATGCTAGCCCTATAACTAACACCTTACCTTACTGCCAGCCTCGTCTCCCTGTACAACCCGAGTAATGAATGCCAGCCCTACCCCTAACACCTTACCTTACAACCAGCCTTGTCTCCCTGTACCACCTGAGTAATAAATGCTAGACCTGTCGCTAGGAAATGACCTTACTGCCAGCCTCGTCTCCTGGTGCCACCTGAGTAATGAATGCTATCCCTATTCCTATCACCTTACCTTACCGCCAGCCTCGTCTCCCTGTACCACCCAAGTTGTGAATGCTAGCCCTATCCCTAACAGATTACCTTACTCCCATCCTTGTCTCCCTGTACCACCTGAGTAATGAAAGCTATCCCTATCCCTAACATGTGACCTTACTCCCTTCCTAGTCCCCTTTGATCAGCTGAGTAACAAATGCTAGCCCTATAACTAACACCTTACCTTACTGCCAGCCTCGTCTCCCTGTACAACCCGAGTAATGAATGCCAGCCCTATCCCTAACACCTTACCTTACAACCAGCCTTGTCCCCCTGTACCACCTGAGTAATAAATGCTAGACCTGTCGCTAGGAAATGACCTTACTGCCAGCCTCGTCTCCTGGTGCCACCTGAGTAATGAATGCTATCCCTATTCCTATCACCTTACCTTACCGCCAGCCTCGTCTCCCTGTACCACCCAAGTTGTGAATGCTAGCCCTATCCCTAACAGATTACCTTACTCCCATCCTTGTCTCCCTGTACCACCTGAGTAATGAATGCTAGCCCTATCACCAACACCTGACATTACTGCCAGCCTGGAATCCCTGTACCACCTGAGTAATGAATGCTAGCCTATCCCTAACACCTTACCTTACCTTACTGCCAGCGTTGACTTCCTGTACCACTTGAGTAATGAATGCTAGCCCTATCCCTAACACCTGACCTTACTGGTTCATAGGTTGGTACTAGGCTATCAGCCCTAGGGCCTATACAAGAATACCCATAACAATTCTCTGGCTATTTCTTCCCACATTATTTACTTCCCTGGACCCATGTCTAACAGGGTGACTGACGTGATCTCCGGGGTGAATCTCCATTCTCCCATCCAATCATCAAGGTTCCTTTTGAAGAGGGCCAAAGAGGCGCTCTGCTTGACATACATGGGCAGTCTCGTCTCCCTGCACCACGTGAGTAATAAATGCTAGCCCTTTCCCTAACACGTTACTTTACTCTCAGGCTCATCCCCAGTACCACCCGAGTAATGAATGTTAGCTCTATCCCTAACAACTTACCTTACTACCATCCTCATCTCACTGTACCACCCGAGTAATGAATGTTAGCCCTAACAGCTTACCTTACTGCCAGCATTGTCCCCTGTACCACCTGAGTAATGAATGCTAGCTCTAATGTACAACCTGAGTAATTAGTGCTAGCCCTATCCCTAACACCTCAACCTTACTCCCAGCCTCGTCTCCCTGTACCACCTCAGTAAGGAATGCTAGCCCTATCCCAAACACCTTATCTTACTGCCAAGCTCATCTCCCTGTACCACACGAGTAATGAGTGCTATCCTGATCCCTAACAGCTTACCTTACTCCCAGCCTCATCTCCCTGTATGACCCGAGTAATAAACGCTAGCCCTATCCCTAACACCTGACCTTACTCCCAGCCTCATCTCCTGTACCATCTGAGTAATGAATGCTAGCCCGATACCTAACACTTGACCTTTCCCTCAGCTTCGACTCTCTGCATCACCTCAGTAATGAATGCTAGCCCTATCCCTAACACCTTACCTTACTGCCAGCCTTGTCTCCCTGTACCACCTCAGTAATGAATGCTAGCCCTATCCCTAACACCTTACCTTACTGTCAAGCCTCATCTCCCTGTACCACCCAAGTAATGAGTGGTAGCCCTATCCCAAACACCTTACCTTACTCCCAGGCTCATCTCCCTGTACCACTTGAGTGATGAATGCTAGCCCTATCCCTAACACCTTACCTTACTGTCAGCCTCGTCTCCCTGTACCACCTGAGTAATGAATGCTAGCCTGATCCCTAACACCTTACTGCTAGCCTTGTCTCCCAGTACCACTTGCATAATGAATGATTGCCCTATCCCTAACACCTTACCTTACTGTCAGCCTTGTCTCCCTGTACCACCTGAATAATGAATGCTAGCCCTAACCCTAACGGCTTACCATGCTGCCACCATCGTCGCCTAGTACCACCTGAGTAATAAATGCTAGCTCTAACGTACAACCTGAGTAATGAATGCTAGCCCTATCCATAACACCTTACCTTACTGCCTGCCTCGTCTCCCTGTACCACACGAGTAATGAATGCTAACCATATCCCTAACACCTGACCTTCATACCAGCCTCATCTCCCTGTACCACACGAGTAATGAATGCTAACCATATCCCTAACACCTGACCTTCATGCCAGCCTCATCTCCCTGTACCACACGAGTAATGAATGCTAACCATATCCCTAACACCTAACCTTATTGCCTGCCTTGTCTACCTGCACCACCTGAGTAATGAATGCTCTCTCTGTCCCTAACACCTTACCTTACTCCAGCCTTGTCTCCCTGTACCACCTGAGTAATGAATGCTAGCCCTATACCTAACACCTTACTTTACTGCCAGCCGCGTCTCCCTGTATCACACGAGTAATGAATGCTAGCCTCATACGTAACACAGTACCTTACTCCAGCCTTGTCTCCCTGTACCACTTGAGCAATGAATGCTATCCCTATCCCTAACACCTGACCTTACTCCCACCCTCATCTCCCTGTACCACCTGGGTAATGAATGCTAGCCCTATCCCTAACACCTGACCTTACTCCCAGCCCCATCTCCCTGTACCAACTGAGTAATGAATGCTAGACCTATCTCTAACACCTGACCTTACTAGCAGCCAGGTCTCCCTGCACCATCTGAGTAATGAATGCTAACCGAATCCCTTACACTTTACCTTATTCCCTGCCTCATCTCCCTGTACCACCTGAGGAATGAATGCTAGCCCTATCTCTAGCACCTTACTTTACTGCCAGCATCGTCTCCCTGTACCACGTGCGTAATGAATACTAGCCCTATCCCTAACACCTGACCTTACTACCAGACACGTCTCACTGTACCACCTTAGTAATGAATGCTAACCCTATCCCTAAAACCTTACTGCCAGCTTTGCCTCCATGTAAGACATGAATAATGAATGCTAGCCCTATCCGTAATACCTTACTTTCCTGCCAGCCTAATCTCCCTGTACCACCTGAGTAATGAATGCTAATCATATCCCTAACACCAAACCTTACTCCCAGCTTTGTTTTCTTGTACCACCTGAGTAATGAATGCTAGCCCAATCCGTAACACCTTAACTTAATTCAAGACCCTTCTCCCTGTATCACCCAAGTAATGAATGCTAGCCCTTCCCCTAACACCCTACCTTAATCTGAGCCTTTTCTCCCGGTACAACCAGCGTAATGAATGCTAGCCCTATCCCAAACACCTTACCTTACTGCCAGCCTTGTCTCCCTGTACCACCTGAGTAATGAATGCTAGCCATATCCCTAACACCATACCTTACTCCCAGCTTTGTTTTGTTGTACCACCTGAGTAATGAATGCTAGCCCGATCCGTAACACTTTAACTTAATCCGAGAACCTTCTCCCTGTACCACCAGAGTAATGAATGCTACCCCTATCCCAAACACCTTATCTTACTGCCAGCCTCATCTCCCTGTACCACACGAGTAATGAGAGCTAGCCCGATCCCTAACACCTTACCTTAATCCCAGCCTCGTCTCCCTGCACCACCTGAGTAATGAATGCTAGCCCTATCCCTAACACCTTACTTTACTACCAGCCTCATCTCCCTGTACCACCTCAGTAAGGAATGTTAACCATATCCCTAAGACCTTACTTTACTCCCAGCCTCATCTCCCTGTACAACCTGAGCAATGAATGCTAGCCTATCGCTGACAATGTACCTTACTGGTAGACTCGGCTCCCTGTACCACGTGAGTAATGAATGCTAGCCCTATCCCTAACACCTGAACCTTACTCCCAGCCTCGTCTCTCTGTACCACCTCAGTAAGGAATGTTAGCCCTATCCCAAACACCTTACCTTACTGTCACCATCATCTCCCTGTACCACCCAAGTAATGAGTGCTAGCCCTATCCCTAATACCTTTCCTTACTGCCAGCCTCTTCTCCCTGTATCACCAGAGTAATAAATGCTAGCCCTATCCATAACACCTGACGTTACTGCCAGCCTGGTCTGCCTGTACCACCTGGGTAAAGAATGCTAGCTCTATACATAGCAGCTTACCTTACTCCCAGCCTCAACTCCCTGTACCACTTGATTAATGAATGCTAGCCCTATCCCTAAAGTCTGATGTTACTCTCAGCACCATCTCCCTATACCACGTGCATAATGAATGTTAGCCTTATCCCCAACACCTTAACATACTGCTAGCCTCATCTCCCTGTGCCACCTGAGTAATGAATGCTGGCCCTATCACTTACACCTTACCTTACTACCAGCCTTGTGTCCCTGTGCCACCAGAGTAATGAATGCTAGCCTATCCCTAACACTTTCCTTACTGCCAGCCTCGTCCCCCTGTACCACCTGAGTAATGAATTTTGGCCCTATACGTAACACCTTACTTTACTGCCAGCCTCATCTTCCTGTACCACATGAGTAATGAATGCAACCCCTATCCCCAACAACTGACCTTACTGCCAGCCTCGTCTCCCTGTACTACCTGAGTAATGAATGCTAACCCTATCCATACACCTTACCTTACTGCCAGTCTCATCTTCCTCTACCACCTAACTAATGAATGCTAGCACTATCCCTAACAACTTTCCCAACTCCCAGCCTCATCTCCTTGTACCACTTGAGTAATGAATGCTAGCCCTATCCCTGACTCCTGACCTTACTCCCACCTCATCTTCCTGTACCACATGAGTAATGAAAGCTATCCCTAATCCTAATACCTGACCTTACTCCCTACCTCGTCCCCTTGGACCACCTGAGTAATTAATGCTAGCCTATCCCTGACTCATGACCTTACTACCGCCTCATCTTCCTTTACCACATGAGGAATAAATGCTAGCCCTATCTGTAACACCTGACTTTACTGCCAGCCTTGTCTCCCTGTACCCCCAGAAAAATGAATGCTAGCCTTATCACTAACACCTTACCTCCCTCCTAGCCTTGTCTCCCTGTACCTACTGAGTAATAAATGTTAGCCCTATCCCTAATGCCTGACGTTATTCCCAGTCTTGTCTCCCTATACCAGGCGCATAATGAATACTAGCCCTATCACTAACACCTAAACATACTGCTAGCCTTGTCTCCCTTTACCACCTGAGTAATGAATGCTGGCCCTATCACTAACACCTTACCTTACTGTCAATCTCGTCCCCCTGTACCACCTGAGTAATGAATGTTGGCTATATCCTTAACACCCTACCTGACTGCCAGCCTCGACTTCCTGTACCACTTGAGTAAAGAATGCAAGTGCTATCCCTAACACCTGACCTTACTGCCAGGTTAGTCTCCCTGTACCACCCGAATAATGAATGATAGTCCTATCCCTAACACCTTACCTTACTGCCAGCCTAGTCTCCCTGTACCTCCAGAGTAATGAATGCTAGCCCTATCCATAACACCTTACATTACTCCCAGCCTCATCACCCTGTACCACCTAAGTAATGAATGCCAGCACTATCCCTACCACCTTACCTAACAGCCTCATCTTCATGTACTACCTGAGTAGTGAATGCTACCCCTATCCTTGACTACTGATCTTACTACCGCCTCGTCTTCCTGAACCACATGAGTAATGAAAGCTATCTCTATCCCTAACACCTGACCGTGCTCCCTGCCTCATCCCCTTGGACCACCTTAGTAATTAATGCTAGCCCTATCCCTAACACCTTACCTTACTCCCAGCCTTCTCTCCCTGTACCACCTGAGTCAAAAATGCTAGCCCAATCCCTACCACATTACTTTACTAACAGCCTCATCTTCCTGCACAACACAAGTAATGAATGCTAGCCCTATCCCTAACACCTTACCTTAATACCAGCCTCATCTCCTTGTACCACCTGAGTAACAAATGCTCGACCTGTCCCTTGCACCTGACCTTACTGCCAGCCTTGTCACCCTGTACTACCCTAGAAATGAATGCTAGCCCTATCCGTAACACCTTACCTTACTCCCAGCCTGATCTCCCTGTACCACCTGAATAATGAATGCTAGCCCTATCCCCATCACCTTACCTTACTGCCAGCCTCGTCTCCCTGTACCACCCGGGTTATGAATGCTACCCCTATCCTTAACACATTACCTTACTCCCATCCTCGTCTCCCTGTACCACCTGAGTAATGAATGCCAGCCCTATCCCTAACACCAGACCTTTCTGCCAGCCTCGTCTGCCTGTACTACCTCAGTAATGAATGCTAGCCCTATCCCTAAAACCTTACCTCACTCCCAGCCTAATCTCTCCATACCACCCGAGTAATGCATGCTAGGCCTATCCCTAACACCTCAACCAATTGCCAGGCTCATCTCCCTGTACCACCTGAGTAATGAATGTGAGCCCTATCACTAACACCTTAACTTACTCCCAGCCTCAACCAATTGCCAGGCTTGTTTCCCTGTACCACCTGAGTAATGAATGCGAGCCCTATCACTAACACCTTAACTTACTCCCAGCCTTGTCTCCATGTACCATGTGAGTAATGAATCCTAGCCCTATCCTTAACACCTTAACTCACTGCCAGCCTCATCTTCCTGAACCACTCGAGTAATGAATGCTAGCCCTATCCCAAAAATCTTACCTTACTCCCTGCCCCATCTCCCTGTATCACCTGTGCAATGATTGCTAGCTCTATCCCTAACATCTGACCTTAGTCCCAGCCTCATCTCCCTGTGCCACCCGAGTAATGAATGCTAAGCCTATCCCAAATACCTTACCTTAACTGTTAGCCTCGTCTCCCTGTTCCACCTGAGGAATGAATGCTAGCCCCATCCTCAATATCTTACCTTACTGTCAGCCTCGTCTGCCTGTACCACCTGAGTAATTAATGGTAGCCCTAACACCTGACCTTACTCCCAGCCTAGTCTCCCTGTACAACTTGAGTAATAAATGCTAGCCCTATCCCTAAAACCTGACCTTACTCCCAGCCTTGTCTCCCTATATGACATGTGTATTGAATGGTAGCCCTATCCCTAACACCTTACCTTACTGCCAAACTTGTCTTCTTGTACCACTCAAGTAATGAATGCTAGCCCTATTCCTATCATCTTGACTTACTGCCAGACTCATTTCCCTGCACCACCTGAGTAATGAATGCTAGGCCTCTCCCAACACCTTACCTTACTGCCAGCCTCGTCTCCCTGTACCAGCTGAGTAATGAATGTAAACCCTAACCCTAACACCTCACCTTACTCCCAGCCTCATCTTCCTATCCCACCTGAGTAATGAGTGCCAGGCCTATCTCTGTGTACCACCTGAGTTATGAATACTAGCCCTATCCTTAACACCTTACCTTAATACAAGCCTCTTCTCCCTGTACCACCTGAGAAATGAATGCAAGCCCTATCCCTAACACCTGACCTTACTGCCAGCCTCGTCTCCCTGTACCACATGAGTAATGAATGCTAGCACTATGCCTAACACCTTACCTTACTGCCAGCTTCATCTCCCTGTACCACCAGAGTAATGAATGCAAGCCCTAACCCCAACAACTTACCTTACTGCCTGCCTCGTCTCCCTGTACCACCTGAGTAACGAATGCTAGCCCTATCCCTATCACATTATCTTAGTGCCAGCCTCATCTCCCTGTACAACCCGAGTTATGAATGCTACCCTATCCTTAACACATTACCTTACTCCCATCCTCGTCTCCCTGTACCACCTGAGTAATGAATGCCAGCCCTATCCCTAACATCTGACCTTCTTGCCAGCCTCATCTGCATGTACCACCTGAGTAATGAATGATAGCCCTATCCTTAACACCTGAACTTACACCAAGCCTTGTCTCCCTGTACCACCTCAGTAATGAATGCTAGCCCTATCCCTAAAACCTTACATCACTCCGAGCCTCATCTCCCTGTACCACGTGAGTAATGAATGCCAGCCCTATCCCTAACATCTGACCTTCTTGCCAGCCTCGTCTGCGTGTACCACCTGAGTAATGAATGATAGCCCTATCCTTAACACCTGAACTTACACCAAGCCTCGTCTTCCTGTACCACCCGAGTAATGAATGCTAGCCCTATCTCAAAAATCTTACCTTACTCCCAGCCCCATCTCCCTGTATCACCTGTGCAATGATTGCTAGCTCTACCCCTAACATCTGACCTTACTCCCAGCCTCATCTCCCTGTACCATCCAAGTAATGAATGCTAAGCCTGTCCCAAACACCTTACCTTACTGACAGCTTCATCTCCCTGTGCCACCTAAGTAATGAATGCTAGCCCAAACCATAAAAACTTATCTTACTGTTAGCCTCGACTCCCTGTACCACCTGAGGAATGAATGCTAGCCATAATCCTAACACCTTCCCTTACTGTCAGCCTCATCTCCCTGTACCACCTGAGTAATTAATGCTAACCCTAACACCTGACCTTGCTCCCTGCCTAGTCTCCCTGTACCACGTGAATAATGAATGCTAGCCATATCCCTAAAACCTGACCTTACTCCCAGCCTCGTCTCCCTATACAACATGTGAAATGAATGGTAGCCCTATCCCTAACACCTTAACTTACTGCCAAACTTGTCTTCCTGTGCCACCCGAGTAATGAATGCTAACCCTTTTCCTATCATCCTGCCTTACTGCCCGACTCGTCTGCCTGCACCACCTGAGTAACGAATGCAAGCCCTATCCCTAACACCTTACCTTACTGTCAGCCTCATCTCCCTGTACCACCTGAGTAATGAATGCTAGCCCAGTCCCTAACACCTTACCTTACTCCCAGCTTCGTTTCCCTGTACCACCCGAGTAATGAATGCTAGAACTATTCCAAACGCTTGACCTTACTCCTTCTATCATATGAATAATGAACGCTAGATCTATACCTAACATCTGACCTTATTCCCAGCCTCATCTCCTGTACCACCTGAGTAATGAGAGCTAGCCCATATCGCTAAATCCTGACCTTATTCGCAGCCTTGTCTCCCTATACCACGTGTGTAATGAATGCTAGTCCTATCCCTAACACATTAACTTACTACCAGTGTTGTCTCCCTGTGACAGTGCATAATGATTGCTAGCCCTATCCCTAATACCTTACCTTACTGATAGACCTGTCTGCCTGTACCACCTGCGTAATGAATGCTAGCCCTATCCACAACACCTTACCTTACTCCTAGCCTCGTCTCCCTGTACCACCCGAGTAATGACTGCTAGCCCTATCCTTAACACCTTACCTTAAGTAATGAGTGCTAGCCCTAGCCCTAACACCTTACCATATTGTCAGCCTTGTCTCCCTGTATCACCTGAATAATGAATGCTAGCCCTATAACTAGCACATTGCCTTACTGCCAGCCTCGTCTCCCTGTATCACCTGAGTAATGAATGCTAGCCCTATCCCTAACACCTGACCTTACTACTAGCCTCGTCTCCCTGTACCACCTGAGTAATGAATGTTAGCCCTATCCCTAACACCTTACTTTACTCCTAGCCTCGTCTCCCTGTACTACCTGAGTAATGAATGCTAGCCCTATCCCTAACACCTTACCTTACTCCAGCCGTGTCTCCCCATACTATGTTAGTAATGAATGCTAGCCCTATACCTAACACCTGACCTGACCGTCAGGCTGGTCTCCCTGTAGCACCTGAGTAATGAATGCTACCATATCCATAACACCTTACCTTACTGGCAGCCCCAGCTCCATGTACCACCTGAGTAATGAATGCTAGCCCTATCCCTAACACCATAACTTACTCCCAGCCTTGTCTCCCTGTACTACCCAAGTAAAGAATGCTAGCCCTATCACTAACACCTTACCTTACTCTGAGCCTCGTCTTGCTGTACCACCTGAGTAATGAATGCTAGTCCTATCCCTAACACCTTACCATACTCCCAACCTCACCTCTCTGTACCAACTGAGTAATGAATACTAGGCCTATCCTTAACACCTTAACTTACTGCCAGCCTCGTCTCCCTGTACCACCCGAGTAATGACTGCTAGCCCTATCATTAACACCTTACCTTAATGCCAGCCTTGTCTCCCTGTACTGCCCCAGTAATGAATGCTAGCTCTATCACTAACACATTACCTTATTGCCAGCCTCTTCTCCTTGTATCACCTGAGTAACGAATGCTAGCCCTGTCCGTAGCACCTGACCTTACTCCTACCCTATTTCCCTGTACCATCTGAGTAATGAATGCTAGCCCTATCCCTAACACCTTACCTTACTCGTAGCCTCATCTCCCTCTACCACCTGAGTAAAGAATGCTAACCCTACCCTTAACAGGTGATTACTGCCAGACTCGACAGAGTAATGAATGCTAGCCCTATCCCTAACACCTTACCTTACTGCCAGTCTCGTCTCCCTCTACCACCTGAGTAATGAGTGCTAGCCATATCCCTTACACCTGACCTTACTCCCAGCCACATCTCCCTATATCACGTGCGTAATGAATGCTAGTCCTATCCCTAACACCTTACCTTACTGCCAGCCTCATCTCCCTGTGACACCTGTGTAATGATTGCTAGCCCTGTCCGTAACACCTTACCTTACTGCCGGCCTCTTCTCCCTGTATCACCTGAGTAAAGAATGCTAGCCCTATCCGTAACACCTGACATTACTGCCAGCCTGGTCTCCATGCACCACCTGAGTAATGAATGCTAGCCCTATCCATAACACCTTACCCTACTCCTAGCCTCATCTCCCTGTACCACCCGAGTAATGACTGCTAGCCCTATCCTTAACACCTTACCTTAATGCCAGCATGTGCTGTGTTGTACTATTGTGTGAATGCTAGCCCTATCACTAACACATTGCTTTACTGCTGGCCTCTTCTCCCCATATCACCAGATTAAAGAATGCTAGACCTATCCATAACACCTGACATTACTGCCAGCCTGGTCTCCATGCACCACCTGAGTAATGAAATGAGTAACTAATACTAACACCTTACTACCAGCCTCATCTCCCTGTGACACCTGCATAATGATTGCTAACCCTGTCCCTAACACCTTACCTGATTGATAGCCTAGTCTCCCAGTACCAACTGTGAAATGACTGCTAGCCCTATCCTTAACACCTTACCTTACCTTACTGCCAGCCTCTGCTCCCTGTATTACCCCAATTATGAATGCTAGCCCTATCACTAACACATTACCTTACTGCCAGCCTTATCTCTTTGTACTACCCCAGTAATGAATGCTAGCCCTATCCTTAACACCTTACCTTACTGCCAGCCTCATCTCCCTAGCCTTAGCCCTATCACTAACACATTACCTTACTGCCGGCCTCGTCTCCCTGTATCACATGAGTAACGAATGCTAGCCCTACCCATAACACCTGACCTTACTGCCAGCCTGGTCTCCATGCACCACCTATGTAATGAATGCTAGCCCTATCCCTAACACCTTACCTTACTCCCAGCCTCGTCTCCCTGTACCACCTGAGTAATGAATGCTAGCCCTATCCCTAACACCTTGCCTTACTCCTAGCCTCTTCTCCCTGTACCACCTGAGTAATGAATGCTAGCCCTATCCGTAACACCTTACCTGATTGCCAGCCTCGTCTTCCTGTACCACCGGAGTAATGAATGTTAGCCCTATCCCTAACACTTTACCTTATTGCCAGTCTTGTCTCCCTGAACCACCTGAGTAATGAGAGCTAGCCCGATTCCTAACACCTTACACCCAAGCCTTGTCTCCCTCTATCACCTGAGTAATGAATGCTAGCACTATCCCTAACACCTTACTTCCTTAACTTACTGCCAGACTCATCTCCCTGTACCACCTGAGTAATGAATGCTAGCTCTATCCCTAACACCTTACCTTTCTCCAGCCTCATATCCCTGTATTACTTGAGTAATAAATGCTATCCCTATCACCTTACCTTAGTCCAGCCTGGTCCTCTTGTACCACCTGAGTAACAAATGCTATCGCTATCCCTAACTCCAGCCTCGTCTCCCTGTACCGTTTGAGTAATGAATGCTAGCTCTATCCCTAACACTTTACCTTCCTCCAGCCTTGTCTCCTTGTACCACACGAGTAATGAATGCCAGCCTTATCTGTAAAACCTCACATTACTCCCAGCCTTGTCTCCTTATACCACCTGAGTAATGAATGCAAGCCCTATCCCTAACACCTTATCTTACTGCCAGCCTCCTCTCCCTGAACTACCTGAGTAATAAAAGCAAGCCTTATTCCTAACACCTGACCTTACTCCCAGCCTCATCTCCCTGTACCACCTAAGTAAGAAATGCTTTCTATATCCCTAACACCTTACCTTACTGCCAGCCTCATCTCCCTGTACCACCTGAGTAAAGAATGCTAGCCATATCATTGACACCTTGCCCTACTGCCATCCTCATCTCCCTGTACCACAAGAGTAATGAATGCTAGCCCTATGCCTAACACCATACCTTAACCCGAGCAGCATCTCCCTGTACTACCTGAGTAATGAATGCTATCCCTATCTCTAACACCTTACCTTGCTGCAAGCCTCATCTCCCTGTACCACCTGAGTAATGAATGCTAGCCCTATTCCTAACACCTGACCTTACTCCCAGCCTCATGTCCCCATACTTTGTACATACTTGTCCCCAAATACTGCTACCTCATTCAACACACACTTCACACAAACCATACTATCACTAGCTAAACAACACAACCCCCCCTCCCCTACAACCCACACCTTCAACTAGTAATCTCCCCACTGCCTTCTCTTTTTCTCCTGTACCTACCTCCAACATAAAAAAACTCTTAACTAAACTTAAGCCCACCAAATTAGCAGCAGACAACCTCCCAAGTGAATACCTACAAATTGCAGCTGATGCTCTGGCCTACCCAGTATCCATCTTGAATAACTGATCTCTGTCAGAAAGTTTTGTTCCCACACTGTGGAAAGTATCACATATAATTCCCCTGCACAAAGGCGGACCCTCCACAGAACTAACCAATTACCACCCCATAGCTATTCTCTCTCCACTCTCCAAAATACTAGAGAGATGCATACACTCTCAGGTCTCAGACTACCTCCTTACTAACAGCCTCCTTTCCAATACTCAGCATGGTTTCCGACCAAACCATAGCACCACCACTGCCTTACTCTCCTTTACTAACACTAACCTTCAGCATAAAAACAATGCCTATCTCCCCTCTGCTACTTTCCTAGACCTATCTAAAGCATTTGACATGATCCCGCACAAACAACTTATCTCTGTCCTCAATAACCTATCCTTCTCACAATCAGTCACCAACTGGTTTCAGAGTTACCTGTCTGACCGCCAACAATCCGTTGTATGGCAGAATGACACATCTCCCCAACTACCTGCCTCCATAGGGGTTCCACAAGGATCCATGCTTGGACCCCTACTCTTCTCTGTTTTCACTAATAATCTAGCCTCTGCCACCAAACATGGCAAACTCATACAATACGCAGATGACTCAACCATCATCTGCTCAGCCCATTCCCTACCCAAACTGCAAAAAGTCACACAGGAAGCCTTTTTCTCTGTTGAAACTTGGTTATACGATGCCCAATTAATACTCAACCCAAACAAAACTAAACTACTCATTTTCCAACCCACCAAACATACTCAAAACAACTCTCACTTTAACATCACAGCAAAAGACAACACCACTGTATACCCAACTGAACACACCAAATTGCTAGGAGTGGAAATAGACAAACTAAAATTTGACATTTCATATCCATGTCCATAAAAAAATCCACAAAAAACTAGGAGTGTTATACAGAAATAAGCAACTTCTCACCGAAGCAGCAAAGATTTCAATAGCAAATTCCCACCTTATCTCCATCCTACTTTATGCCTCTCCAATATATACCAACCTAAGGCAATGCGATCTAAACAAGCTAGAGACCTGCTACAACAAAACTGACAAATTCACCACAGGGGCATCCTACCATAGCCACCACTGTCTCTCACTTGCTGAACTGGGCTGACATGAACTCCCTCACCTCCTTCAATGGTATCAACTCTCACTCGCCCACAAACTAGTAAACCATCCACTAAATGTCCCATCCCTCCAGAATCTACTCCAACCCTATCGCACCACCAGATCACTAAGATCCAGCAACAAAAATCACTTGCAGATCACTAAAGCCAATAACTCTGCTGATGAAGCACTATTCTCTTGCGCCATAGCCAAATTATGGAACTCCCTCCCACCCACAATTACCTCCATACCATCATGCACCCACTTCAAAACTTTACTAAAAGCACACCTAAAAACATGCTGGCTATGCCCTTGCAACTCCCACTCTTAATATCACCCACCCTATCCAACCACCACCTTTCTTTCCACTTCACTAACTACCTTGATCATAGCAAGCTCAGATGCTCATAAGCCTAGTACTTATTATGCAGCAAGAACTTCTTATTGTAACATTTGTTAATGTCTGTTATGTACTTCACAGATAAAGATTCTAGTTGTCTACTGATGTACTATGTTCTTCATCTGTAAATATGTTGCAAGTAATTGCTATGTAAATTGTTAATCGCTATGTAATCCAATGTAACGACTGTCGGTTTGTTTTAACTGTGGAGCTTTTCTCCTCGAGCCTCCGCTGAAAATGTACCTACGTCCAGTCGAACACTCCCGGTCAACAAATATAAATAAATAATAAATACTTCTTGAGGAAAGAATGCTAGCCCTATCCTTAACACCTGACCTTACTGACAGCATCGCCTCCATGTATCACCTGAGTAATGAATGCTAGTCCTATCCCTAACACCTGATGTTAATGGC
>NC_056743.1:10560381-10617881 GCF_019279795.1 Protopterus annectens
ATACTGTATAAATTGTTAAAATATCCATCATGTTAAAAGTGCATAAATGCCCTTAAAAAGGGTCACCCTTAATTTTGGAAAGTTTATTAAAGTAGGGGGAAAACACCAACAACCAGATGCCTTAGGGGAAAAACCATCATGTTAAAATGTAGGGGGGGACACAATTCCCTATAAATGTTTTTTGGGGAAGTATTATTATATTGTGTGGATCTTTTTCAAAGTTTTACATGTATGAAATAGTGTATTTTTTTAAAATAGTGGGGTTTTGCAGGTAAACAATAACCCTTTTATTTGGGGTTTAAAAGTATATGTTTTTAATGTTGTTTAGGGGGTTTTGGTGTAATGGTTTTGCATTGCGTTTTTTGGTTTTTGGGCAGTGATTATGTAAAATTTAGGATATAAAGGTGATCCTATTAAACACAGTATTCCATACTGTATAACTTGTGTAAAGTATCCATCATGTATAAAGTAGTGCATAATGCATGCCATTAAACACAGTATTCCATACTGTATAACTTGTGTAAAGTATCCATCATGTATAAAGTAGTGCATAATGCATGCCATTAAACACAGTATTCCATACTGTATAACTTGTGTAAAGTATCCATCATGTATAAAGTAGTGCATAATGCATGCTATTAAACACAGTATTCCATACTGTATAACTTGTGTAAAGTATCCATCATGTATAAAGTAGTGCATAATGCATGCCATTAAACACAGTATTCCATACTGTATAACTTGTGTAAAGTATCCATCATGTATAAAGTAGTGCATAATGCATGCCATTAAACACAGTATTCCATACTGTATAACTTGTGTAAAGTATCCATCATGTATAAAGTAGTGCATAATGCATGCCATTAAACACAGTATTCCATACTGTATAACTTGTGTAAAGTATCCATCATGTATAAAGTAGTGCATAATGCATGCCATTAAACACAGTATTCCATACTGTATAACTTGTGTAAAGTATCCATCATGTATAAAGTAGTGCATAATGCATGCCATTAAACACAGTATTCCATACTGTATAACTTGTGTAAAGTATCCATCATGTATAAAGTAGTGCATAATGCATGCCATTAAACACAGTATTCCATACTGTATAACTTGTGTAAAGTATCCATCATGTATAAAGTAGTGCATAATGCATGCCATTAAACACAGTATTCCATACTGTATAACTTGTGTAAAGTATCCATCATGTATAAAGTAGTGCATAATGCATGCCATTAAACACAGTATTCCATACTGTATAACTTGTGTAAAGTATCCATCATGTATAAAGTAGTGCATAATGCATGCCATTAAACACAGTATTCCATACTGTATAACTTGTGTAAAGTATCCATCATGTATAAAGTAGTGCATAATGCATGCCATTAAACACAGTATTCCATACTGTATAACTTGTGTAAAGTATCCATCATGTATAAAGTAGTGCATAATGCATGCTATTAAACACAGTATTCCATACTGTATAACTTGTGTAAAGTATCCATCATGTATAAAGTAGTGCATAATGCATGCCATTAAACACAGTATTCCATACTGTATAACTTGTGTAAAGTATCCATCATGTATAAAGTAGTGCATAATGCATGCCATTAAACACAGTATTCCATACTGTATAACTTGTGTAAAGTATCCATCATGTATAAAGTAGTGCATAATGCATGCCATTAAACACAGTATTCCATACTGTATAACTTGTGTAAAGTATCCATCATGTATAAAGTAGTGCATAATGCATGCCATTAAACACAGTATTCCATACTGTATAACTTGTGTAAAGTATCCATCATGTATAAAGTAGTGCATAATGCATGCCATTAAACACAGTATTCCATACTGTATAACTTGTGTAAAGTATCCATCATGTATAAAGTAGTGCATAATGCATGCCATTAAACACAGTATTCCATACTGTATAACTTGTGTAAAGTATCCATCATGTATAAAGTAGTGCATAATGCATGCCATTAAACACAGTATTCCATACTGTATAACTTGTGTAAAGTATCCATCATGTATAAAGTAGTGCATAATGCATGCCATTAAACACAGTATTCCATACTGTATAACTTGTGTAAAGTATCCATCATGTATAAAGTAGTGCATAATGCATGCCATTAAACACAGTATTCCATACTGTATAACTTGTGTAAAGTATCCATCATGTATAAAGTAGTGCATAATGCATGCCATTAAACACAGTATTCCATACTGTATAACTTGTGTAAAGTATCCATCATGTATAAAGTAGTGCATAATGCATGCCATTAAACACAGTATTCCATACTGTATAACTTGTGTAAAGTATCCATCATGTATAAAGTAGTGCATAATGCATGCCATTAAACACAGTATTCCATACTGTATAACTTGTGTAAAGTATCCATCATGTATAAAGTAGTGCATAATGCATGCCATTAAACACAGTATTCCATACTGTATAACTTGTGTAAAGTATCCATCATGTATAAAGTAGTGCATAATGCATGCTATTAAACACAGTATTCCATACTGTATAACTTGTGTAAAGTATCCATCATGTATAAAGTAGTGCATAATGCATGCCATTAAACACAGTATTCCATACTGTATAACTTGTGTAAAGTATCCATCATGTATAAAGTAGTGCATAATGCATGCCATTAAACACAGTATTCCATACTGTATAACTTGTGTAAAGTATCCATCATGTATAAAGTAGTGCATAATGCATGCCATTAAACACAGTATTCCATACTGTATAACTTGTGTAAAGTATCCATCATGTATAAAGTAGTGCATAATGCATGCCATTAAACACAGTATTCCATACTGTATAACTTGTGTAAAGTATCCATCATGTATAAAGTAGTGCATAATGCATGCCATTAAACACAGTATTCCATACTGTATAACTTGTGTAAAGTATCCATCATGTATAAAGTAGTGCATAATGCATGCCATTAAACACAGTATTCCATACTGTATAACTTGTGTAAAGTATCCATCATGTATAAAGTAGTGCATAATGCATGCCATTAAACACAGTATTCCATACTGTATAACTTTGTAAAGTATCCATCATGTATAAAGTATCCATCATGTATAAAGTAGTGCATAATGCATGCCATTAAACACAGTATTCCATACTGTATAACTTGTGTAAAGTATCCATCATGTATAAAGTAGTGCATAATGCATGCCATTAAACACAGTATTCCATACTGTATAACTTGTGTAAAGTATCCATCATGTATAAAGTAGTGCATAATGCATGCCATTAAACACAGTATTCCATACTGTATAACTTGTGTAAAGTATCCATCATGTATAAAGTAGTGCATAATGCATGCCATTAAACACAGTATTCCATACTGTATAACTTGTGTAAAGTATCCATCATGTATAAAGTAGTGCATAATGCATGCCATTAAACACAGTATTCCATACTGTATAACTTGTGTAAAGTATCCATCATGTATAAAGTAGTGCATAATGCATGCCATTAAACACAGTATTCCATACTGTATAACTTGTGTAAAGTATCCATCATGTATAAAGTAGTGCATAATGCATGCCATTAAACACAGTATTCCATACTGTATAACTTGTGTAAAGTATCCATCATGTATAAAGTAGTGCATAATGCATGCCATTAAACACAGTATTCCATACTGTATAACTTGTGTAAAGTATCCATCATGTGTAAAGTAGTGCATAATGCATGCCATTAAACACAGTATTCCATACTGTATAACTTGTGTAAAGTATCCATCATGTATAAAGTAGTGCATAATGCATGCCATTAAACACAGTATTCCATACTGTATAACTTGTGTAAAGTATCCATCATGTATAAAGTAGTGCATAATGCATGCCATTAAACACAGTATTCCATACTGTATAACTTGTGTAAAGTATCCATCATGTATAAAGTAGTGCATAATGCATGCTATTAAACACAGTATTCCATACTGTATAACTTGTGTAAAGTATCCATCATGTATAAAGTAGTGCATAATGCATGCCATTAAACACAGTATTCCATACTGTATAACTTGTGTAAAGTATCCATCATGTATAAAGTAGTGCATAATGCATGCCATTAAACACAGTATTCCATACTGTATAACTTGTGTAAAGTATCCATCATGTATAAAGTAGTGCATAATGCATGCCATTAAACACAGTATTCCATACTGTATAACTTGTGTAAAGTATCCATCATGTATAAAGTAGTGCATAATGCATGCCATTAAACACAGTATTCCATACTGTATAACTTGTGTAAAGTATCCATCATGTATAAGGTAGTGCATAATGCATGCTATTAAACACAGTATTCCATACTGTATAACTTGTGTAAAGTATCCATCATGTATAAAGTAGTGCATAATGCATGCTATTAAACACAGTATTCCATACTGTATAACTTGTGTAAAGTATCCATCATGTATAAAGTAGTGCATAATGCATGCCATTAAACACAGTATTCCATACTGTATAACTTGTGTAAAGTATCCATCATGTATAAAGTAGTGCATAATGCATGCCATTAAACACAGTATTCCATACTGTATAACTTGTGTAAAGTATCCATCATGTATAAAGTAGTGCATAATGCATGCCATTAAACACAGTATTCCATACTGTATAACTTGTGTAAAGTATCCATCATGTATAAAGTAGTGCATAATGCATGCCATTAAACACAGTATTCCATACTGTATAACTTGTGTAAAGTATCCATCATGTATAAAGTAGTGCATAATGCATGCCATTAAACACAGTATTCCATACTGTATAACTTGTGTAAAGTATCCATCATGTATAAAGTAGTGCATAATGCATGCCATTAAACACAGTATTCCATACTGTATAACTTGTGTAAAGTATCCATCATGTATAAAGTAGTGCATAATGCATGCCATTAAACACAGTATTCCATACTGTATAACTTGTGTAAAGTATCCATCATGTATAAAGTAGTGCATAATGCATGCCATTAAACACAGTATTCCATACTGTATAACTTGTGTAAAGTATCCATCATGTATAAAGTAGTGCATAATGCATGCCATTAAACACAGTATTCCATACTGTATAACGTGTGTAATGCATGCCATTAAACACAGTATTCCATACTGTATAACTTGTGTAAAGTATCCATCATGTATAAAGTAGTGCATAATGCATGCCATTAAACACAGTATTCCATACTGTATAACTTGTGTAAAGTATCCATCATGTATAAAGTAGTGCATAATGCATGCCATTAAACACAGTATTCCATACTGTATAACTTGTGTAAAGTATCCATCATGTATAAAGTAGTGCATAATGCATGCCATTAAACACAGTATTCCATACTGTATAACTTGTGTAAAGTATCCATCATGTATAAAGTAGTGCATAATGCATGCCATTAAACACAGTATTCCATACTGTATAACTTGTGTAAAGTATCCATCATGTATAAAGTAGTGCATAATGCATGCTATTAAACACAGTATTCCATACTGTATAACTTGTGTAAAGTATCCATCATGTATAAAGTAGTGCATAATGCATGCCATTAAACACAGTATTCCATACTGTATAACTTGTGTAAAGTATCCATCATGTATAAAGTAGTGCATAATGCATGCCATTAAACACAGTATTCCATACTGTATAACTTGTGTAAAGTATCCATCATGTATAAAGTAGTGCATAATGCATGCCATTAAACACAGTATTCCATACTGTATAACTTGTGTAAAGTATCCATCATGTATAAAGTAGTGCATAATGCATGCCATTAAACACAGTATTCCATACTGTATAACTTGTGTAAAGTATCCATCATGTATAAAGTAGTGCATAATGCATGCCATTAAACACAGTATTCCATACTGTATAACTTGTGTAAAGTATCCATCATGTATAAAGTAGTGCATAATGCATGCCATTAAACACAGTATTCCATACTGTATAACTTGTGTAAAGTATCCATCATGTATAAAGTAGTGCATAATGCATGCCATTAAACACAGTATTCCATACTGTATAACTTGTGTAAAGTATCCATCATGTATAAAGTAGTGCATAATGCATGCCATTAAACACAGTATTCCATACTGTATAACTTGTGTAAAGTATCCATCATGTATAAAGTAGTGCATAATGCATGCCATTAAACACAGTATTCCATACTGTATAACTTGTGTAAAGTATCCATCATGTATAAAGTAGTGCATAATGCATGCCATTAAACACAGTATTCCATACTGTATAACTTGTGTAAAGTATCCATCATGTATAAAGTAGTGCATAATGCATGCATTAAACACAGTATTCCATACTGTATAACGTGTGTAAATTATCCATCATGTATAAGGTAGTGCATAATGCATGCATTAAACACAGTATTCCATACTGTATAACTTGTGTAAAGTATCCATCATGTATAAGGTAGTGCATAATGCATGCATTAAACACAGTATTCCATAGTGTATAACGTGTGTTATTCTCCTTCCGTGAAACTCTTGTTCTGCACACTGTATCTTCCTCTAAAATTATTAAAGTTAACATGCCCAATACAACTATTATCGGTAACTTCATGTAGTCACAGCTAGCAAACACTGCTTTGGCCATTTAATTTGCATAGGGCCATGTAATTTTAACAAACAAAACAGTGTTAGAAACTTCTCTGTATGGAAAATGTTCAATCCATGTATATCTACTTATTACTGAATATTAATCAGATCAAATAATGGTAGTAGAAGTAGCAAACATAAACTGGTTGTAAGTCAAAAAAATAATAAAAAATATATAATTTGAAATATTATACAGAATTAATAAGTATTCAAAAGTAATCCAAGCAGGGTAGCCAGTCTGTTTCCAGTCAAAAATCCTTTACTGGACACAGAATGCCTACCCTGCTTGTTTTAACAAACAAAATCATTCAGTAGCTTTCTGACTCTTATTATTTGCCATGACTCATAAACTCTGATTATATCCTAATTTCCTTGTAGCAAAATATCAAGCCAGATAAGAATCAAGAGAAACGGTTCACACAGAGCGCCTCTTGTCATGTCAACCTGTCACTTATTTTCTGATTGACTGCCCAGGGTGCTGTGTTATGCTTTCCACGTAATACAAAGAGTACAGTGTGACAACAGGATTAAAACATAATTACAAACATACTACAACCCATTAATTGCTTTTTTTCTAATGCAGTGAATTTCACAAGTAGAAACACAACTATCGGGTCATCTGCAAAAAATGAAGCCACAAAACTCCCAAATATGTTTACTAATTTAATAATTTCATTATGATGACTGTACTTACCCTACAATACTGAAAGTCTTAAGGTAGGTTGGAAACAAAACAGGTAGATTTCTATTGTCAGCAGAGCTGCAGCAGAAAACACACCTCTCCTAGCAATTGGAGGCAGCAGAAAAAACACACACTTTTTTCCTAGTAATCGGGGGCAGCAGAAAACTCTCCTCTCATCTCCTTAAAAACTGTACCTAAATGAATGTGATAAGAAAACATCACATCATGAACATCACAAATCAGCAAAACTCTCCTTACAATTCTGGCAGCAATGATCAACACTCAGGGGTGGGCAGCATAACTCTCCTTAAAAGCTGTACCTTGCACCTGAAAAACACACACTTACCAGTGGAACATCCTGTTAGTTTAACTTCTATGCACTTGTGTTTAAATCCACATTAGCGTGAGATGCACGCATGGGTTCTCCATAAAGAAAAATTCCACCATGGAGTTTTTTCTGGTAAATATATCGCTTCATTAATTTTATTTTATTTATTTTATTTTACATTTGTTTACCGGTGAGACTGGACAGAGCTATCCATTTTCAGCAGAGGTCCGGGAAGAAAAGGTCTAGAATTTTTTTTATTTAATTATTTTCACTGCTCTGTATGCCTTTTCTTTCCTCACTAATTCTTCTTGGAATTTTTTCTCAAGCGTCAATTTTTTTTTAATTCTTCTCACATTTGCTTTTCTCCTTTCTGGGCTTAGGACTGCCATGTTGACTTTCAGACATTTTATGTATAACTATTTATTATTTTAGTATAGTTTATCTTTTTTGTACCTTTAAATTGTTTGGACATCTACCTTCTTACTAAAATAGATTGCACTTTCCCATGAGAAGATAATTCCTCAACCAGATCACCATGACAAGTATGTAATTTGCTTTGGATAAAGTCATGCTATCTTCAAGTGATTTATTTACAGGTAATTTGCATCTTTTGCTATTATACATAGATAAGCCCAGTCAGGATTACATCTTTACAAGAAGATCTTCTCTGCTCAGACTCGGTCTTCTTCTGCATTGAGGATGTCTTACTGTCAATCTCAAAAGCTCCAATGTGTATTCCACCTAAGAAACATGGCCTAGGATTTATCTTCCTTTCCAGTTTCTGAGGTCAGACAGAAAGACATTGATTCCTCCAGGAAATTAATTTCTATTATTTAGATAAAACTATTTATTTTTCTCTTAATGTTCTAAAATGCAACACTTGACAAACTCATCTGATATTGGAAGAGATAAAGACGTTCCTAGGTTCCTGATTCCATACTAAGGTTATGACCAAAGGGGCCTCAGGATGCTTAACAGTGAAACCCCTTGGTACTGAGGTTATATTAGTTACCACAGGCATGAATTTATGGTCTCCTATCCAATCATCAATTGTTCTTTTGCAAAAAGATAGGGTCCACACTTATTTTTGAAGTCTGACTGTTAGCAGGTTTTTGGTTTATAGTTGGATTTATGCCATTGGCAGTATGTAACCTTACTTTGCTTATAGGGTGTTACTTTGTTTGAGGTATACACAGAGTTTATTCCAAAGGCAGGGAATATGCTGGGCTATGAATCTAGCACATCAGCAGTTGTTGATCTTGTGGTAGAGAATCTTTGGCAGGAAATTTCAATCGACTGCTGGTCTTTCAAATGTGGAGGAGTTATAAAAGGGTAGAGAATTTTAGCGCTCAAAAGACTAAACACAGATCAGCCCTCAGGTGTCTACTTGACACAGAGTATGGGGATAGGGCCTGTAATATTTTGAGGTAACTTAGACTGTGTAGTACAGAAACCTTCTTGGTCAGAAAAATCTAGGAACGTCTAAGGTGAACATGGTGTTTTGTGAGGTACATTCCAAATGGGATGTTGTATTAAAGGATAAGACTAATATAGTAAGAGTACAGAAGGATGAAGACTGCATGAACCTCCAGGAGATACCCATACAGATCAAATGAGCAAGGAAGAAGGGCTTCCTAACTACAAATTAGATGTAGTGATTAAAAAAAGACTGCTATCAGCACAGACACCCAAGTCCCAAATAATGGTATCATCTCTGAGAGGAATATCATATTGTAGTAAGAGCAAGGAGTGATATCTTTCCCAAGAGTATTGATACTGCATTTGTTGGTGAGCCCATGATTAACACACTTGGTGCTGCTCCAATTCAGGCATTGTTTTAGTATCTGAGTGTATTTGGGGGATTTTACAAATTAACCCAGTTTGCAGTCAGCAAATTTAGTTAACCAGATTCCTCTGACATCTCCATTCATTTATTAGAAGCAGATGCCAAACCAAAGAGGGCCCAGGACAAAGCCCTCTGCAGCCATGTTGCCCCTTATCTTTACAGTGTAGGATCTGCTGGAGAGCCAGCTGGCTATGCAGAAGGCTACATGTGGCCTTATCTGAAGAAGAGACCATCTATGAAACCAGCAAGGGGGATGATGACAAAGGTCTTGAACAGGTCAAGGTAAGCAGTATGGATTAACAGGCCCTTAACTAGGACTTCAGTAGCCCATTCAAAGAAAATGTCTAGGTTTAGCAGACACAGCCTACCTTTTATAAATAGCCATTACCAACATTCTAGAGATAAAACCTTGGAAAGGATGCAAACTGAAGAGGATTAACAGTGCATTGGCTAGGTGGTACTTGATACCTTCTAACAGATAACCACCTATACTAGACACCTTCCAACAGACAGCCAGGTATACTATTATATCCTTGGCCTTGGATAGTGCCTTGAGGACTTGTTCTTGGGAGATCTGATGGGGAGGTGTAGATATTTGTATATGATCTGGGAATATAGGAGGAGTGAGGGTGGGTGAAGTTTGGGCTAAATTTGTCCACTAGTTGATTGGCTATGTCTCCTGGATCAAATATATGATATTCTTTCATATTAGTTCTGCACCATATTGTGGACCTGAATACCTGATAGTTGAAAAGCTTAACTATGACAAGGAGAGAGTGCTAATCTTGCATTGGGACCAAGTTTGTCTAACTACACAAACATGTATGTCTTCTAGGTAGAGTAAGGTATAAGGCACAGACATTTTGCTGTTCAAGCTTCTAACACTAAGTAGTGTTACCTTGGTATTATCTGAATTGGAATTTAAGTGTGTATGTCCATGAGGCGAAGTTTGCTAAAACAAAGGTCACTGTGGTGGCAGAAAATGCTTTAGTCAGTAAGTGAAAGCCATCAGATGAGTGGTGCAGGCTCAGCCCACCCCTCTCAAAGTAGGGGTGTCTGTTATCTATCCTGTCCCAGGCAGACAGCCCACCCCTCTCAAAGTAGGAGTGTCTGTTATCTATCCTGTCCCAGACAGACAGCCCACCACTCTCAAAGTAGGAGTGTCTGTTATCTATCCTGTCCCAGGCAGACAGCCCACCCCTCTCAAAGTAGGAGTGTCTGTTATCTATCCTGTCCCAGGCAGACACATTCTACACTCCTCCTGAAATGACAGTAGATAGCTATTTAATTGCAGAATTGATTTATCTTATCTTTGAACGTTGGCATTATTCGTGGTGATAATACAATACTACTCAGCACCAGTGACCTTCCTTCCTTGCAGACACAGGAGGAGAACTTCTATGCAACTCCTCCAGGGGAGGCTACTTAAGGTTGTTAACTCTTACCCACAAAGTCATGCTCATATTTAGGACAGGTCTGGGGTCCCTTGTAATGCCCCCTAATCCTAGCAGCAGATAGGCAGCTTACTGTACCCTCTCCTTGTCCATTCTGGCAAAGGTAGTGTTGGTGGGCCTTCCTAAGGAATAACCAGTAAGAACATACACGTGACTCTCTGCAGATCTATGAGACCTTAAGGGAACAGGCTTGTACTTCTTCTGATTAGAATAGAGGTATGGGCTGGAGAGTGTTAAAAGAGATATGGTTGAGTCTCTTGGTGACTGGGGTTTGCTACATGGGGACCTGAGTGTGGACAGAGATATGGGTGAGTCCTCTGGTGACTAAAATTTCTACATGGGGACCTGAGTGTGGACAGAGATATGGGTGAGTCCCTTGGCAACTGAGGTTTGCTATATGGAGACCTGGGAGGCTGAGACAGAGATTTCTTAACAACCTCTTCATATGTTAACAAGATGGTATGCTACAGTTTGCTGACCTTTTTTTCAAGAAATAAGTCACCAAAATAGCTATTTACATCTGTCACTTATGGAATCAGAGTAGTCCAGAAGTAAAGAGCTGAGAAGAAATATGAGACAGTTACTACACTGCCTCCAAACCTTTGATGATAGGAGCAGTGCTACTTTTATTGGAGGAATTAAGCAAGGTTTGCTAACAACAAGAAACAGTAGTCAGTTACCTACTGGCTACTGCAAGGTTTGCTAACAACAAGAAACAGTAGTCAGTTACCTACTGGCTACTGCAAGGTTTGCTAACAACAAGAAACAGTAGTCAGTTACCTACTAGCTACTGCATGGCTACTACTAGTACTAGTCTCACAGCATCTGCATGCAGCTGGGGACCAACACCCCTCTGCTTCTTCTCCCACTGTCAGCAAAACACTATAATCTCAAGTTGGCTCCTGAGAAGTGAGTAACAGGATCTCTAGCTATCAGTACTCATGTCTCACATGTTGCAGGGGTCATTAGGGTTATTTAGTCAGTAGGCATGTGGCCCAGAAGACCACAGAGGAGTAGAGCTAGCTCAGTTTCATTATTGCCTGAAACCACTGTCTGGATAAGTGACTTACTCACGTTCACATTGTAGGCAAATGAATTCTGAGGGAATCAAACCTTGTACCACAGAAAGGAACTCGTTAACAGCCCATAGCCTTAATCCTTTGTGCTAAATGCCAAAATGGTAGTTTTGATGTTCATAGTTGATGTTAATAGTTTAGTACTAAGCTAACTGCCCTTGAGAGCCATTTTAAGCCTAGCCAATTATCCCTTGTGAGACTCAAACCCTGCACCTTGTGTTTTTAAGGCAAACACCTTAGCCATTAAGCCACCCTCCCAACCCATTGTACTAAACTATGAACTATGAACTATGAATGGTAGTTTTAACGTGGTAGATGCATGGCGTAACTTGTTCAGCAGCTCAGTACAACAGAACACAGAGCTGGACAGTGTCTGAAATTTGAACTAGAGTCAAGCTCAACAGGGTCTTCTTTCCCCACTGATTCTACCACACCCATTCCCTTGGCTGTGGTTTTGATAGATAGTAGGTAGAGACAGTGAGAATCTCGTTCATCCATTCATGCTCATCACTAATTAGATGATGAGGCATTTGGCTGCCTTCAGAACAGTAGCCATACCAAATGGGAAAATTCACCACATTTTGCCTAGTCAGAGAGATCTAGGAACCCATACGCCTACACTCCTTCTCCCAATAGGAGCACTAATCCCAAACTGGTTCCTGACAAAGAGTTTGCAGGTTTTCTGGAGATCAGCAGTCTCATGTCAGATGTTGCAGATTTTAAAAGTAAACTGAAAAGGAGAATAAATGTTATAGTTACTGGAATGAATAACTAGTGTGTGGAAAAGTACATAACTAAAGGTAGGGAACCTGAATTTGTATCAATCTAAGGGTTGTTATGGTTCCAGAAGAAAGGATTTGTTTGTATTAGAAAGACCCTCATTTTACTTTATGTCTTCATAAAAACTTTGACATCAAAATCTTTGACTCCAAAACAAACTCCAGTTCCTGCCAGTCAAGCTTTTGAAAACTTTCTGCATCCTTTTCCCCGTTCTGCTATGTTGAGGCTACAAGATCGTCTGTTTTTTTTTTTACCAAACTCTAGGACATTGAGATTATGCTCACTGCTCCTGCAGTTCCTGGTGCTTGTCCTCTAGATGCTAACCTTGACTTTATAGTTTAGGAGCCATGCAGAGAACAGGACTTTATGACTTTAAAATAAAGACTTCAACATTGATGTCAGTGTCTGTCCTGACATCAATGTTTCCAGCCCTGATGATAATGTAAGAGTTGTTTCTCAGTGCTAAAGTCAGATCTTCACCTCAAGTACTAGAGTACTTGGTTATATTTGATACAGCTCCAGTTCTTGTTGTTAGTGAAGCAATCTCCTTTGCTGTTATACCCACCAGTGTATTCCTACAATTTAAGAGAAATGTTTTGTAGGTTATCTATATATCATCAGTCTTGTGTCTGCATATTCAGTGAAAATAGACAAGTTCTTGCTTGATCTTTCAACTTTACAGCCAATCATTCAGCAGGACAGCGAGACCCAGAGTATTCTTAAGGTCCCATTACAAAGTTCAGAATCAAAACATCAGTCTTAATCATCTTCAGACACCTCCCAATCTAAAGATCACCAGAAAAGCTCTGTGTAAAAGGAAGGACATTGATTTCCCTGCTGAATCACCCATGGCCAACACTAATACTGAAGAGAATACCAGTCCATCAGCTTCTAACCTGATGACCCCAAGTTTGAGGATGTCCTAGAGATGATGTATCAGACAGTATGACTCTTCAGAAGACCTTTTGGTCTATCCAGCAATGCTGTCAAGTAGTTCCTTCACTGCTCAGTACTTTCAAAGTAGTCACTAATGCAGAGTAGGAACGCCTGGTCACTGTTGCTCCAGTACACAACAAGATAGACCATCTCCTCTGCTATCCTAGGAACTGCAGAGTCTGCTCAAAGACTACAAAGTCAGAAGCAGTGGCTGCAAAGTGGTCTCCAGCACCAAAAACTGTGATGGTTCCCCAACTGGATAAAAACTTGAGAATGATGGGCCACCATTGGAAGTATGTGTCTACCACTTTTTCATTAATGGTGCTCAGTGCCAGCAGAATAATCTACTATCCTTACCAATGACATTTTTTTGTCTCTATCAGCAGCTACCTTGGCATTAGGGACTCTCATTATGCAAATCACCTACAATGCTGCAAGATCCACCTTTACTATTCACCATGATCCATGGCTATCAACTCTTCTTTTCAAGAACCTTGTTTATTTAGCTCAGAAATTAAGGCACATCAATAAAGTATTGACAAAGAAGACACGTTCTAAAGATGTGCATGTCAAGTTTCAGCTGTTTTAATGCTTCTTCTCAGGACTGCAGAGAAGCAGACTAGAAACCAGGGTCTCAAATGAAAGAGTTCTCAGTAACTGTCATACAGCTGTGGGCCATCCATGGATGTTCAAAAGCCAAATTAAGGACTTATCCAGCTACCCCTCCCCATCTGGAGGCAGTTGATGATTTTCTGTTGTTTCATTGGTCTACTTGAATTTTGATGATGAAGGACAGATAGATTAGGACTGTTATATCCAGGGTACAGTGATTCCATTTCAGAGGTTCCAGTCAGGAGTCAGCCTGAATACCTTTTACTTCAAAGGAAATCCTTGACAAGATCATCATGCAATCGGTCCTTCCTTGCTTTGGTGAAGAAAAGATGTGATTGATGAACCTCCAAGACATTTATCTCAAGGTGAAAATTGCCAAGCATTCCAGAAAGATTCTGAGCTTCTAGTCAGAACCAATTATTATTAGTTCATCTTCTTTATCTGTCTTCCCATTTCTATGCTAATTCTTTACTGTGTAATTACTTCCCTATTTACTATGTGTAAATAATACATCATACACACCTGTTATGTAAGTAGTATCACTTTTCTTGTACAAATGTTTTCTTTTTTCTCTGTATAAATGCCACTCTGTTTAAATGTTTTTATTGTATAAATGTCATTTTGTATAAATGTTATATATATTACTGTCTTATTCATGTGGAGCTTTTCTCCCCGGGCCTCCACTGAAAATGGACGTGTTCAGTCAGACTATCCCAGTAAACAAATATATAAAAAAAATAAAATAAATAAATAAAATAATAAATAGTTCCAGGTTCTACCATTAGTTCTTATAGACTCTCATTCTAAATACTACATGAGAAGTCTCCAGTGGATTTTATAAAGTCCCCAGTGGTCATGGACTGTGGATCTTCTCACCCTCCAGATTGCAGCTCTAAAGCTTGCAACCAACATCTGTGGGAATGGATGAATCTTGCTTATTTCTTGGATGCCTCAAATGTGAAACCTTTGAATAAATGTCAGCAACAGCAGGACATCATTAAAAAACTTATTAAATCTGTAACAGAGACCAGAAGGTCATCAAAACAAGACCAGTTTTGCCAATAAAATAGCTTCATGGGTTGTAATGAAAAACATACTGCTTACCCACTGCATTTAGAATCATGCAGCATTTGTCCATTTGCAGTACAGGGGCAGTCCTGGGGTAAATTTTTGGTTTCCCCATCCAAAAATCTAAGCTGCGCTTGAATTTGGACAGCAATAAGCTTTTTGTTACTGCCAGTTAATAATAAGCTATATTTGAAAGGCCAAGCAGTTATTAACAAAATGACACTAAGGTTCTTAACATATAATGTCCTGCAGTAGAGAAATTAGTCACTTTTTGCCACTTATTATTAATATTTTCATATTTATGTTCATATTTTTGTAATTGATAGACCTACATGTTATTACGTAGTATGGTATGAAATGCAATGGTGGGAGACTGAAACATTCATTGTCAACCTTCATTTACATCTCACTATACTGGAAGTATTACTAATTTATGAAAATAAGCAATATTTCCATATGAATACTTCAAATAAAAAATGACACAAACTAATGCATGTCATCATGTGAAACCTTCAATGCTGTTGGATAAAACTCCCTTTGATATTTTCTCTGTAAGTTGTACATCTTGGGAGATATTCAGTGTTATTCATAATGTTAAATATACACTTAAGCATATGTTGTCATGTTTGTGTAATTATCTCAATAAACATGCACTCAGAGAGGAATTTATTTTCTTACTAAATCATTAGTATTATCTAATGTTTCAATTTCTGAAGTCATTCCTAGGACACAGTATCTGCTTCTTTGGAGTATACCAGCAATAGCATGAAAGGTTGCTACCGAAAATTGGCAAAATGTATCTACACACTCTATTGAAGAATTTAAAAGACAACAATAGGATTCTACTATTAAATGCTCAACTTCTCTATCCTTTTTCTCCCTATTTACTACCTCTGCTATGAATAAACAACAGTACAGCATTTAAAATATTTTAAATTGACTGTTTCTCTCCACTAGAACAGTACCTTACTGTACTGTGGTGGTTTCACTTTCAAAAAACTTTTACCCTGCCTTGCTGCAGTCTCCAATTCATTGATATCATCAAGGCCACTGAATACAGGAAGATTTATGGCCAATTCCCTCCCCAAATTGACATCACCATGACCATCCTAAAAATCCATCCATACTATGATTTCAAAGCCCCCTTGTCCTTCCCTACCCATACAGAAAGTAAAGGCTAGAACAAGGAAACAGTACATGAGTCAAGTCTCCTGCTGTGAGCTGTCAATCACAGAGGGTAACAGCTAAAATTACTCTTAACACTTTGACAGCTAGGGAAGTTAGGTGTGAAGAAGAGGGATGGGAGATGAGCCAAAGTAGTACAATTCAGGCTTCACAAAAGACTGCAGTTTAGCCATTTTGAAAAGAAGCAGCAGTAAAAAGCACTTTGAAAGTCTGTTCTGTGGCATTTGCACTGTTTGTGTTTTGAGTAGTCATTGAATGTCATGAAATGTTACTTATAACTAACCGACTGAAAGACAGCAGTGTATGCATGTAAAATCAATGCAGTGACAGGAGATTTAGGAAAAATAGACCTGCGTTATGTATTTTTTTTACAGACAAGCACTGCATTGTGGGATACCTAGAGGCAGACTAAACAATCAGAATTACTTCAAGATGCCAGACTCTATGTGGTCAGACTCAGAAATTATATATAAAAATATTTAAAACACCATAAATAGTCCTACAATGGTGTTAAAATGTAGGAAACACCAAACCATGATGAAATAAAAAAAAAATGAGTCTTTGGGTGTGGGTCTCCTTTAAAATATTGGGAGCGTGGCTTGGAAGGCAAGTTGAAGACAGCACAAATTCTCTGCTCTGCAGTAATACAATCCTTCTGAAAGGAATTATTCGGAGAAATCACCAAAAACAACTCCAAAACAGATGATCCATAATCTAGAAGTCTCAAGCTCTTTATTGGTGTATTTTTTAACCTGCAATTTTTATATTTTCCTGTCAAAATCAACAGAAGAAAAAAGAGAGAACTACAACTGATGAAACATGAGTCTCCTTAAATCCACCCAGCAGGAAAATTCTATAAAAAAGGAATTACACTCAATCCTCACAAACATCCAGGACACCTAATGTTGAAAATGGACAAACTGGACCTTAAAGTGGATAAGATCAAAGAAGATTCAACTAAGCAGATTGAATTATTAAGTGACATTTTAAAACAACAAAAAAATTAAATAACAGCACTGGAAGAGTCAGTTTCAGACACTGACTGTAGACTAATAGAAGGAGAAAAAAGTAGAATTCCTTCTACAACAAAATATTAGACATCAACAAAACTGATGCTTTAGAAAACCGGGCTAGAAGGAATAACATCAGAATCTACAGCATACCAGAAGGAATGAAAGGAGACAATGCAGTGATTTTTTTAACTACATGGCTTCCCAAATTTTTAAACCTACTGGAGGCTCTTTCTTTCTGTATTGAAAGAGCCCACAGATCTTTATTTAAAATTCCTCCTAACAGCAAAAATATTCACCCAAGGTCAACCATTGTAAAATTTATATCCAGCCAAGACAAGGATCTCATCTTAAAATCTGCTTGGTCGCTTTGTCCTTTGAAAATAAATGACCAGATAATTAGATTTGACAATGATTACTCCTCAGCTGTCATATCAAAAAGAAAAGCTTTCATTCCACTCATTAAATCACTAAATAAGCTGGTATTAAGACACAATTGGTATACCCTGCCAAGATAAGACTCTGCCTTCCAGAGGGGAAAATAACTTTCGAAACCCTTGAAGAAGCAAACACCTTTATAAAGAAGAAAAACTTAATAAGCACAGAAGAACAAATGGATACCACTTCTACTTTAAAAAGACAAGCAGCTAAAACTGACTGGTCTGTGAAGGAAAAGAAAAAATCTAGAGACAAATAAATCAAAATACATACTTAATTCTCTCTTATTTTTTAACAATTTATTATTATACAACTCCTAAGACCATCTACTCAGACAACCAAGGTAAAATGCTATGTTTCTTCTGACTTAATCAACTTTAATAACTTTATAATACATTAATAAGAAGCAGTGTGGGTTTTATTAATTGACTAGGACAAGCTTTAGAAAGTATTATGTTGCCATATAATCAGTATATACTAGCAACCATATGTAGCAAAACTCTATACTGGCTCTTTGCTACTTAAATGGCTATAAGATAGAAAAAGTGGACTTCAATGCTTAAATGCAACTGATTCTAACAGTCTGGCTTTGTCCTTACATAGAAGGATGTTTTCATAAAAATGTTTAACACATCACTCTGTAGTTAATCTGTAAATAAGATTTTGTGGTTCTTTATTAAGGTTATTCTGAAGAATTGTGCTAAAATCATTGTTTTTAGTGCATATTCAGTGATGTTTCATACACTAAATGGCTTTTCCTGACTGTCTTGTATAGAAGATGATGAATTTACAGACTTGGTTGCTTTATGTATACACTATGAGTTTGTATCATTCAAAAAATGGTTTACTAGCAAAATGCAGTAAATCCCGCACATCTGTGAGCACTACAGTCACAAAACTTTACACTAAAATGAATATTTCTGCCTCCATACCTTGAATATCCCTTTAGAATCCTTTTGGACATGCTTGAGCCCATAAAACTTCTCTGAAGGTTCATCTACTTACAGGATACACTGTGATGACATATAGGAAGCTGCATCTGATTTTTAAACTCTTTTCTCAGTTCTGGACCAGCCAGACTAACCAGAAACCTGCATGAAGAAAAAGAACAATAATATATATCATGATATCTTATGCAATAAAAATGAATGTAAGTGTCTAAACATAATATTTCAGAATTGTAGTACTGTTTTAAGTGAAAAACTATCTATATCTTATATTTGTAATGTCCAGTGCTAGCTATACTGGTTTGTAGAACCCTAGTTTATTATACAATGAAGAAATGATTTAATATCAACAGCTTTTCATTTGCAAGTAACAGTCAAGCAAACCAGCATAGTTTAGCACAAAGGATGAGTGAAAAATTATCTGCTGCTTACTAGTGCATTTTCTCCGCTCAAGTAAATAACTCAGTATGTCTATTTATCAAAAGGTCAGAAAAGAGAACATAGTAGAGTTTAATCCAGTCAGCATTATTTACACTGAATAAGATGTAGTTATGCAGTCTACAGCGGTCTAATGTAATGGGTGGCTGCACATTCATGTAGTGACATTTGTCTTAGATGCTAAATCTTTTTTGCTATGTATATAATATTTTTGGTATACATGATGCCAGAGAATGTTTCATTAGAAAAAAGTTGGATACATGAGCTATGAAAATTAGAATGTACTTTATTTTTATGGCTGAGCTGTTTCACACAACATCTATACTTCATTATAGATCAGTCTGCCATTTAAAGCAGACAGTACCACAGTAGATAGACTATCACGTCTGCCCATAGTCCTCTAGAAGGCTAGCTGATGCACTGCTGTTATAGCTGAGACTGTTACTCTTCCAAAAAATACTCTCTGACTGAGGTAACAGTCCAGAGGCAGCCCTTAACATCTGTTCTGTCCTCTTTAACTGTTCATCGGATATTTTCAGCTTGTGGATGGTAACTATGGTGCTAACAACAAAGAAAAAACTCAATAGGGTCTTCAATACCCTCCTTCTTCTGAAGTAGCACTCCATGGCTCTCTTGTTCAGAACAGGAATTGTGTTAAGCCAAGTGGTATACATTGGAAATCTGTTTATTAGTATTCTCTCGTCACAGAATAAATCGTTTCAGTTGTATTCCGTGTAGGAACTGACAGCATACCAAACTGTCAAGAGGTAAAGACAGGCAGCACATTAAGAGAATGTAAATTGATATAACTCAGGCAAAACATAACGGATTATAGTGTGGGAAAAATGTAGTTCCTTTACATTTCACAGCTTGGTTCAGATGAAATTTGAAACATGGAAATTGTCATTTAAAACCAGATAACGTCTTCCTTATAAAGCACTCAAACTTTTCTGTGCTGCTGGATTTGTAGACTTCCTCTATGGCTTAACATCATCATTATTTGTTCCGTTACAGTGTTTGCTTAGGTGAGTAGTTACCAAGGTTGGATCCCTGTATGCTTTTTCTATTTTTTTTACTTGCACTATGGGCATCCCCTCTATGACTACTTCTGTTCATATCTAGCTGGTCCCGATACTCTTCTAACTCCCGCCCATTTCTCAGTCTCTCCTCCCATACTGAAAGATGTGTGAATAAAAAAGACACTGCCACAGAGAATAAGAAGACCAAAGAACAAACACTCCGGAGAGCAGACAAGAGTTACCATGTCTGTAATACAGTTCTATGTGAAAGGTTATTTAAAATGAATGCTAAATGCTTCAGTGCCTTGTAGAAACAAAGTCTAGTTAGTGCACATAAACTTTCCAGATTATATCCTTCTTAGCAGTGTATTATTAACTTTCTTGTGCAGTATTTAACCTGTCTATATAACAGACAACACATACAAAGCTGTACAGTTTGCAGAGTTTACTGTCTTCAAGTTTGCTTCTCATACAACATAAAAAATGTTCTCCATTATGCAGATCTAACAAAAAGTCAGATCTCAACCTCATATACTTTTAATGTCCTTTTTTATCCTTTCTTGTACCATTTGGATCTTGTCCATAAGAACAATCTGTTGTTTAATACCTTTGGAATTTGCAGTCTGTTACTTTGGTATTCTCTGATGTCATACAGTCTGTTCTGTTTCAAGGTGAACAGGAGTCTTTTTTAATGTGAATGTTTCTATATGAATTCAGCTTTCCCATACTCCTCGCACCTATGTCTCAGGAAATTTCTTATCTGTCTCTTCAAACTTATTACACACAACTGAATGCCTCTTTTAAGGAGTTATCCTTATCAGCATTTTTTCTCAAGCTGTACTAGAACCTGAACATTCATGTTACATTTAAATATGAATGCCATTTATTTATTTGATTTTTAGCTGAGAACAGTTTAACCCTTTAATATATGTATGCTAGCAAACAGAAATGTATGCATCTAATTGACTATAGTTTCCTATATATATATTATAGCAAACACAAGTGTATGTGCATCTAACTAGCAAACAGGTGTACATGCATTTATAAATCTCTAAATATATATATCTAACAGTTCCCCTCTGTTTTATTTTAAAACACTGATATGCATTCTTTGGTATTATGATTTACGTGAATCACATTAGGAAACAAAACCTTTATTTTTCTTTTGCTACAACAACTTAACACACAATTTTATATTGTTAACACAATGATAAAAATGTTTTACCAGTTATGAGCTGTATTTTGCAATTGCTGAATATGATTTTATACAGTGATACTTTCTACAGTGATTTATTGACAATGCTTGTGGATATTACTGAAAAGGCATTGCAGCCTTGTTTTTTGAATCAACACATCACAGATGTCAGGCTTTGACTTGTTACTATACATACAAATGAACTGAGGAGCAATTTCTCTGAGCAGTTTAAAACTTGAATGCAAAATTATTAATTTACTCAAATTTACAGAGTGTTGTAGAAAACATGCCCCCGGATTCTCGATGCCCTGCAAGGCGTGTATGATTAGTGCAGGAGCCCTAGCAGGCAATATGTCTGCCGTGCGATCCAGGAACAGCTTGCAGGGGCATGCACGAGAGCTTCTGCACTAATCATGCATGGACTAAGCCCTGGTATGCAAATCACCTCATTTGCAGGAGGAATTCATGCAAATGAGGTGATTTTGCAATCCAGGAAGCTTGCAATAGTCCATGCAAGACAAGTGCTATCTGCAGAAATGTACTCGGTTAGTAACAGAGTACACTTCTGCAAAATCCGAAACGGAGCTATGACAGCTCCAAATAAGCTGCATATCACTGAGGAAGCATGCCAAAGGCCAAGTATAAGGAAACAGCTGCAGCAGGAACAGTATGGGGCAGGGCCACACAGCCCCCCACCAATGCCAAGGCCTGCACAGGCACAGAGTGACTCAGAGGAGGAACAACCTGAGCCTGCCCCAGTAGGCAGAAGGAGGTGTGCCCAGTATGCCCTAGCCTCGGCAATGCATAGCACATGCACTGACACAGTAGGGACCCAGGGAATGACACCTCTGTCTGACTCACACATACAGTAAAAGGGATGCCAAACATGACACTATTTGTGCTCAACCATATATAGGGAGTGTACTATGTGCATCCAACATAGGCAGCCCTCCAGCACCATCCACACGTCTGGCACACCCTCAAGGTAAGTCAATCAACCTACCAATTGCCAAATGGAATAGAATGTGTTGTTACCTGTAGCTATGGTATGGATGTGAGCATGCAAGGGAATTGGGTGGCCGAATGTTATGGCAGCAGACAGTGGACACCTATAGTGGCACGTGACATCTGTAACACATACTGGAGTCATCACAGTAGCCAGTTCTACACAGGGTGACAAAACCCACTGCAGAAAATGGGCTGAGTGACATATGTGTCCATAAGACCCACACATGCCAGTCAGGAAGGGTCACATACCCAACAACAGTCTCAGCCAGCAGGACAGGTGTAGACAAACCCATACAGAGCCTGTGCCATGCCCCCAGAATGATGGCTATGGTTAACGTCCCCCCCAGGCCTACACAGACAGACCATAGCAGGGTAGGCAGTGGGATGTTAGTTCTGAAGGGTAGGAAGTCAGACAATAATATGTAGGGCAACCAAAGCCACAATCTGTAGCATACTGATATACCTCTAGTCAGCATGATAGTTAGCAATACAGAATGAAATGGAGTACCTGACATACCAGTACAGTCATAGCAAATGTATACAAGTGTCACGTGTGCCCGCCACATCCTACATAGTAATGTAATAACAGTCAGGTGTGCCCTCCCAACCCTGTGTAGAAATGTAGAAATATTCAGGTGTGCCCCCCCATCCTACATAGTAATGTAATAACAGTCAGGTGTGCCGCCACCACTCCTGTGTAGAAATGTAGAAACAGTCAGGTGTGCCCCCCCACTATGCAGAAATGTAGTAACAGTCAAAGCCAAATGATTGATGGATACCCTGCAGAGACAGCATGCTACCTGTTGGCGTACAACACAAAGGTCAGCACTGCAGCACAAACTACCTGGACACAATCCTCACATTCAATACAGACGGCCATACTGGGCATGCTCACACACTTAAAGAAATGAAGGCAATGTCAGTCAACAACATACTGAAAGGTCATACTGGGCATGCTCACACACTTACATGAAGGCCATGACTGCAAACACCAGTGGACCAGACATATCTGGCAGTTGCAGTTGTTAGTGTGGACACACATCAGTATGCAGCACTCATGCCTTGCACACACAGTGAATAGGAATACAGACATATATGTCAGGACAACACACTATAATAAGCCAAATTTAGATGTACATAGATGTGTGGAAGAGGGTTACTGTGGCAAGGAGCCATCCAGGCCTGTCCCACCCAGCACACAGCCAGAGGGCCCCAAACACATGATGTGCTAATGTCACTCACTCCAGATACTAGCCACCAGTATCTGTCAGCATTACAGACTATGTGGTGCACGTGCCAGCTGTGCAACATGACTGTACAAGGAAGTAGTCATCTAGCAGCTGTATACACGTACCTGTGACATATGACCCCGTGTGTGCCCACATGTGTCATGTCAACCCCTAGATGAATGGGTTATGGCCCATGCACACACTGCCCTCCACACAGCCCTACTATGACAAGCCTGCTGAGGTCATCCAATGTGAAATACACCTTTGGGAAAGTAGTAGCCCAGTAATCTCCGTAGGGCATACTGTAACTGCGTAATGCTGTAGTGTGATAAAGTACTTAGATAGGAGTTCTAACCCCAGACTTGGTGAGTGTGTGTGTTTGTGTGTGTGTCTGTCTGTTTCTGACTGTGTAGAGAGCAATGCTTTTTAGGGTACTCACACATCGTACAATTCATATACTTAACTTTGGCAAGGCTGCAGATGTCACCCACCCAGAAATACACCTCTGGGAGAGTAGTAGCCAGTAATATCTGTAATGCGTCCTATAACTGCGTACTGCTGTAGTTCAGCAGGGCAGTCAGGGCAGATGGCAAGGGGGACCCCTGCGATACCATCAATGGTAAGTGTACCATTTAAAAGGGATATGGTAAAGACTGCCGATGATTTCTTTGAAATACAACTAGCTGATGACACTGGGTGCTATACAAATTGTGCAGGGGTGGAAGGCCTGCCGAATGACTTTTTTGAGGTGATTGATCAGATTGTATGTTATGACATTGTTAAGGATGTTATAATGGAGGGTAACACATACCGAACAATGCATGACCGTGTAATGGCCCAAAATGTTGGTAATACAGTAATGAAGCCTGCCAATAATTTGGTTAAGCTGTATGCAGGCGATAATTCCGGGTACAGTTTAAATGTTGCTGTTTTAAATAGACAGGCAAATGTTATTGTTGCAGTGGCTGAAGGGGGTGAATGCTATGATGTTGATGTTTTAATAGATGGTAACACACACTGAAGTATGCATGATGATTTAATTGCCCAAAATGTTTGCAAAAATGTAATTAAGCTTGCCAATAATTTGGTAGAGGTGCAAGCAGATGACAATCCTGATTACTGCATAGATATTGGTGTTTTGAATAGACCGATGAATGTTATTTATGCAAGGGACGATGGGGCTGAATGTTATGCTGTTGAAGATGATGCTGGAAATGTTGGTAATGTACATAGAACAGTGCATGATGACTTTATGGTTCAAAATGACTGTACATATGTATTGCATTTTTTCTGAAAGTGCAGAGAATGTGCAAAGTGGAGCTAACATATGTGTGCTTGGTGAAATTGATCAGTTAAATTTGACAACGGATACTCCAGAGTTAGATGAATGTAATGTTACAGTTAGTGAATATAGTGGGTTGAAGATATATAATTACACCAATGAGGTGTTGGAAGTACATCATGGAGAATTATTGTCAAAAGGGTTCACATTTGTTCCTAAAGAACAGAATTATGGGGTAGACACCATACTAGATATTAAGCTGTTTTCTAGATTAATTAATTTGAAAATATTATTGGAAAAGGGTGAAAGAAGTGAAGACTTTGAGAACAGACACACAAATGGATCCCTGTCCAGGAAGAGTAAATACAACCCCCATCTAGTTCACCCGGTTGCCATTTTCGAAAAATTAACTGAAATGGAAATTAGGAATCTTTTTAGTAAGCAATGAAAACATGGGTGTGACAATTTAATTAAGGATGAAGACAGTGTGTTGAGGGAATTAATGAAGAACCACAATATTAGGGTTATGAAACCCGATAAAGGGGAGGGGTTGTTATAATGGATCAATTTGAGTATACCTGCAGAATGTTAAGATATTTAAATAACAGTGATTTTTTTACTCCAGCTTCCATGAATGAAATTAATATTTTCAATAGAAGGTTGGACTTTATATTGGAAGACCCTTTTCAGGAGTACAGCTTTACAGTAGAAGAAATTACATTTTTGAAAGTGTTACATCCAAAGGTTGCTTATTTTTTTGGGATACCAAAAATCCATAAAGCTGTCACAGATCCACCAATGAGACCAATAGTGGCAGGGAGAGGAAGTAAAACTGAACCTTTAGCTAAGATGGTTGATTTTCACTTGAAAAAAAATTTTGAGGGGAAAGGTCACGTACTTAAGGATTTATGGCACTTGCTGAGGAGTCTGGCAGAGGTTGAATTTAATGAGAAAGTGATTTTTTAAGTATTGATGTTAAGGATTTGTATTTAAGCATCCCCCACAAGGAAGGTATGGAAATGTTCCAAAATGCGCTTAGGGAGGGTACTAGGTATTCTAGTGATTCAGTTTATGTGCTATCACCCCTAATGGAATTAGTACTTAGCAATAATTTTACCTGGTTTCAGGGTGAGTATTTCAAACAGACTCGGGGAGTGGCAATGGGAGCTATAGCAGCTCCGATCTTTGCAAATATAGTTCTGTGGTTCTGGGAAACCAAATTTGTGTTGGAATCAAGGTTTAAAACTAGTATTTATAGATACTATAGATTTTTAGATGACATTTTGATTTTGTGGATTGGGAGAGAGGAAGAGGCAGACGAGTTTCTTGAATATGTTAATACCACAAATTTTCTAACTTTTACAAGTACAAAAGGAAAGAAAATGGTTAATTATCTGGATGTACATTTGTACAAGAATATGAGTAGTAAGAGTTATGAGTCATCAATCTATAGAAAACCAACTTACTCAAATAGTTTGCTACATTTTGATAGTGAACATCCCTTTTGGCAGAAGAGAAATCTTATCAAAGGACAAATGATTAGGGTATCCAGATTAACTAGTGAACACAAAAAATTTATGGAGGAAATTGGCATCTTGAAGGAGATGTTATTTGCTAGGGGATACCCTAAAACATTGGTTGAGAGACAGGAAAGGTATGTTACAGATAGAAGGATGGATTGTTATCCACCCCTGCTAAAAAATCCTAATGTGGCAATGGGTGGACAAAATACACAAGTGGGCTCATTTAGTTGCACCTTAACATTTGATGAACACTCAACAGAAATTTGTAGAATATTGGAGAAGAATTGGAATGGAGTGTTTGGTGCCTTTGGTCTTATTGATAAGTTAGGTCCTAGTCCAAGGATAGTGTATAGAATGGGTAATAACATTAAGACCCTTTTTGAAAGAAATCAAAATAAGGGGTGTAGGATGTTGATGGGGAAGGTGAGTACCTGTGGATGTTGTAGGGAATGCAGATTTATGTACGAGACAAGGAACTTGATTATTGAAGGGTATGCAGGGTTATTAATACAAACGGTAATTACAACTGTATGACTAAGGGGGTTGTACATGTTGCCCTATGTCAAACCTGTAAGGCCTATTATATAGGCAAAACTGAAAATGAATTGAGAAAGAGAGTATACCAACACAATTATGCTATTTAAAAACAGGAGGGTATGAATGCCCTATATAGACACAGTGTTATGTGCAAGGATTTTTAAAAATTTAGGTTTTGTGTGTTGGAGAAGGTTAAAAAACAGGAGAGAGGAGGCAACTGGTCTAATTTTCTTGAATTTAGGGAGACCTTTTGGCAGGTATTATTGAATGCAACCATGAAACCAGGCTTAAATGATAGAATATCAATTAATAGTATGCTTAATATGAGAGTAGAAAATATTTGAAAAATAAGAATAATAAGGATTAGGTACATAATCATTAGAGGTGAATATAAATACTAGAATATTTTGATTGTGTGGTTAGTGAGGGTTTTAAGTTAGTAACTGGGGTAGTAATGTAAACAAATCAATGAACAAATAAGTTAATTAATTTATCAGCGGGAATTGCACGTTAATTTATATAAATAGTAGGTTAGGAAGTTCCAAGTAGTAGGCTTTTTAACAATAATATCTGTGTTTTTACTGTTTAAAACATAATTATTAAATTTTTATTAATGTGTTAAAAAGGATGATGAATTTTTAAATGGTTGTAAATCACATGATTTGTATGGGTATTCAAATAGGGGGAAATTATGTATTACTTTGTATCTGATGAAGTTCCGTTTTGTTTGAAAGTAATTAAAGGAATGAAAGCGCTTATACCGCCTTTCTTGGAACAATCTTGTGTAACTTCCTTACTTTAGAAGTACTTCTGGTGCCTTGTTTTTTTATGGTTACTGCTGTAGTGTGATAAAGTACTTAGATAGGAGTTCTAACCCAAGACTTGGCAACTGTGAGTGTGTGTGTGTGTGTGTGTTTGTGTGTGTGTGTCTGTCTCTGTGTAGAGAGCAGTGCTTTTTAGGGTACTCACACACCTTACAATTCATATACTCAACTTTGGCAAGGCTGCTGATGTCATCCAATGTGATATACACCTTTAGGGAAGGAGTACTCCAGTAATCTCTGTGGCGTGTGCTATAAATGCTTAGTGCTGTAGTGTAATAAACTAGTTAGGTAGGTGTTCTATCCCCAGACATTGTAAGTGTGAATGTTTGTGTGTGTTCCTTTGTCACAGTAGGGAGCAATGTTTTTGAGGCCATTCACAGGCACATGCCCTACTTTGGCATGTCTGCTGACATAATTAACTGTGAAAAACACTGTTGGGATAGAAATATGCCAGTAAACTCTGTGGCACGTGCTATAGTGTGATAAAGTAGTTAGGTAGGTGTTCTAACCCCAGACATGGCAATTGTGTGTGTCTGTCTGTCTCTGACTGTGTAGAGAGCAATGCTTTTTTAGGGTACTCACACTCCTTACAATTCATATACTCAACTTTGCTAAAGCTGCTGATGTCACCAACCTAGAAATACACCTCTGGGAAGGTTATAGCCCAGTAAAATGTGTAGTGCGTCCTGTAACTGCATACTGCTGTAGTGTAATAAAGTAGTTGGGTAGGTGTTCTAACCCCAGACATGGCAATTGTGTGTGTGTGTGTGTGTGTGTGTGTGTGTGTGTGTGTGTGTGTGTGTGTGTGTGTGTGTGTGTCTGTCTCTGACTGTATAGAGAGCAATGCTTTTTAGGGTACTCACACTCCTTACAATTCATATACTCAACTTTGCCAAGGCTGCTGATGTTACCAACCTAGAAATACACCTCTGGGAAGGTAGTAGCCCAGTAATCCCTGTAGCACGTCTGGCAACTGCATACTGGTGGAGTGTGGCAGTTCTGGATGTTTTGTGTGTGTCCCAATGTCTGTGTATGGAGCAATGCAGTATAGGCTAGTCAGACGCAGTACATTTGAAATGCCCTACTTTGGTAATCTTGCTGATGTCATCCATTGTGAAATACATCTTTGGAGAAGGAGTTCTCTAGTAATCCCCATGGTACGTCCTATAACAGCTCTATGCTGTAGTGTGATATAGATGTCAGTCATGGGTTCTATACCCACACATGTCGGTTGTGGATGTTTTGTGTGTGTCTCACTGTCTGTGTAGGGAGCAATGCATTTTAGGCTACTCACTTGCAGTACATTTGAAATGCCCTACTTTGGTAATCCTGCTGATGTCATCCATTGTGAAATATACATTTGGGGAAGGAATACTCCAGTAATGTCCGTGGCGCATACTATAACTGCATAGTGCTGTAGTGTAATAAACTAGTTAGGTAGGGGTTCTACTCCAAGACATGACAGGTGTGTGTGTGTGTAACCCATATCCTGTGTAGAGGTGGTTGTAAGTGTGTGACACCCATGGCCAATGTGGAGTAGGTTTTGCATATTTATTATATGGTGACCCTACTATATATCACAATGCCAACTGTACTGGGATAACAGATGTAAAATAGCTGAGAGGCTGGGGTGCAAAGCCATACCCATACATGTGACATCAAGGCCAGGCAATGACAGTTAGTAACCCCAGTACTACCCAGATCACACTCTCTACCCATATGTCATACACACACATGCCTTGGCAACAGCCAATATGTGGATAGTACACTGCATATTGGCCACTGATAGTGACTATGGAGTGATAGCAGTGGGCTACAGAGGGCATGTCACCTTGTCCATCTGTCCAATATGCATGTACATGCAGATGGTGCACCTCCCCCATGTGGTGCCTTCACATGTGACCCACAATGGACATACCATGCCTGACAACGTGCCCTGTATGAACAAATGCCACTGACACCAAGAAATGCTGTTAGCGTGCTATCAATGTAGGTGCAGGCAGATTCCAAAATACGTTTAAATCCAAACAAGCGAAAAAAGCAAGGAGCAGTATGAGCAGTACGAAGAGTTTTAATAAAAATTAGCGCTTTCGGAAAAGGCAATACTCTTCCTTCTTCAGATAATCAATGCCATGTGTTTAAACAATTTATACACAAACACATCCCAATTAATTAGTAAAGAATTAATCAATTAGTTGACATAATAAATAAAATGCAATAAAATAAAATAATCAATGCAACCAACTTAATAACCCTAAATGTCATGTACTATGTACATAAACAAAATACATTAAAAATCAATATAACCATATAAAATCACTATAGAAGATTAAAGTGAATGATTAGCTATAAATAATTAATTAGAGCCTCATGAATAAACTATATTAATTTATTTCAACCTCTTTTAGCTAAAGGCTACCGCTTAAGTGCTAGAAGTTTAAGAAAGCATTTAATAGAAATGCTTTCGTTTAGCCCTGGGGGAATATATGCAACACACCTAATTTGCCATAAGAGCTCCTCAATTTCAAGTTTTATCTGCCATGGCCCACCTCTCTCATCCTGAATTACTTGTTTTAAAATAGTAAATTTAAAAGTATGGTTGGGAAACAGAAGTGTATGTTTTGCTAGGGCATTTGTCTTATCTCCTTTCGCTATAGCGTATTGATGCTCATATATACGCTGTTTAAATTTCCTTTCTGTCTTCCCTATGTAAAAAGCGGTGCAGCTTTGGCAGATTGCTGCATAAACAATACCCCTAGAGTCACAGTTGTATTTACCCTGGACCCTGTAATTTTTACCATTAATTTTAAACTGGTAAGTGGTATTTATATGTTTACATTGTTGGCAAGTACCACATTTAGTTATGCCCTTACTCCTAGGTGAAGGCGGTTTCTTATGGTATTCAAGTAATGATTTTAAATTGAGCCTATGTCTATAGGTAATCTTTAATTGGTCACCAAACAAGCTGTTCAAGTGACTATCCTCAATAATGAGAGCCCAGTTTTTGTTCAAGATCTCTCTAATGAAAGCATGATCTAGATTGTATGTGCATATAAAGCTGGTACTAAATCTATTGATAGATCCGTCCAAGACATTAGTGTGTCTATCTACAAGATTACCTTGTTCCACTATATTACCCTTCAACAGTAAGGGTTTGAAATGACCTATTTGTCTTTTAGTTATAACCTCTGTTGTGATCTTAGAAATTAACATTGTGGGATACCCTCTGTTAGAAAACATATTCCCAATTACCTCACATTCTTTCATAAAATCGTTCACATCAGAAACCATTCTAGCAGCCCTAACCATCTGACCCTTAACCACAGATTTCTTCTGGTGCTAAGGGTGGCAGCTAGAAAAGTGAAGGAGGGAATTCGAATACGTAGGTTTCCTAAATATGGTACTTTTAAAAGCGCCATGGTGTATATCTTTATACAAGTGTATGTCCAAAAAGTTTATGTTGTCATCTTCCAAATTATAAGTAAATTCAAAAAATCTGTTAACGATGTGATGGAAATTACAAAATCATGGACAATTTCACTAGGGCCATGCCAAAGAAAAAACATGTCGCCTTGGTAACGAGTATACCAGGCGACGTATTTTTGGAAGAACTTGTTTTTAAACAGTAATGTCTTCTCCCAATGTGCCATTACACAATTGGCGAAGCTTCCTCCACATGGAGACCCCATGGCTACCCCAGTTTTTTGAAGGTACATTTTATCTTCAAAAACCATGTAATTGTTGTTAAGAACGATCTCCAACAGGGTCACAACTACATAAATAGTGTTTTCACTAACTTTCCTTTGTACCATAAATTCTCTAATCCACTCTATACCCACGACTTGAGGAATAACGGTATATAAGTCCCTGACATCAATTGTCAGGCACTTGTAGTCAGAGTGGAACTGAATCTTACTAAGTTCACTAAGGAAACTCCAGGAGTCTCTACATATTTGCTGCTCATTACGTATTAAAGGTTTCAGAATGGAATCTACGTATTTGGCACACCCGTACGTAATAGACCCACGGCCATCAACTATAGGTCTAAATGGAGGGTCAGCTATTCTCTTGTGGATCTTGGGTGTGCCAAACAGGGCCGGTGTTCTAGGGGCCAACATCGTTAAAAAATTAAACAAATCAATGTCAATAGCCCTTTCCAACAGCAAATCATCCAGTGTCTCCCTAATTATCTTAAAAGATGTATTAATTTCATTTAGACTAACTAAATTGTATGTTGTAGCGTCTAGATGCTTACTAATAGATGTAACATATACTGCATGGTCCATAAGGACCAATCCACCACCCTTGTCCGGCTTCATTACTCTGATTTTACAGTCTTTGAGTAATTGAATGAAGTCCCTTTCATTATTATTTATATTACTACCCTCCTTCTTATTATTGTGTTTAATGTGGGATCGAAAATCAATCTCACACATTTTCTCGAAACAGAAGATATTTGGATGCAAAGGTGGATTGTACAGACTGGGCACTCTGAATGAGGTATTAACTAATGAAGTAGAACCTAGTAAAGCAGTCAAGTTAATTTTACGTGAAAATAATTTAAGGTCAATAATAGTGTTTACTAAGTTCATATGTGAATCAGGTACAAAAGTTAACCCTACTGCAAAAAAGTCAATAATGTCCTGTGGAATAATCAAATCTGTATAATTATAGATGTGAAAATCGCCTCTTGTGTTTGTTAAGATTTGTGGTTGTAATGAATCCATCCTAGTTATTTCCTTCGTCGATTCCTCTTGTTCTTTGTTCGTCCCTGGTTGCCCATTGATGTCGTTTTCTTCATCTGGTTGGATTGGACCCCCGGAAAACCCTGATGGTGACTAGTTGATGGTTGAGAGTTATTATTAGTAGTGGCATAGGCTTGATGGTTATTGTTAATTTGATTGTTCTTAATTCGATCACTCCTACGTAAAGTAGGTGTTTGCCCTGATGCACTATCATTGTCACACAGGTCATCAATATTTAAATTTTCTTCATTAGGGGCACTGGGTTGATTACTAGAAGGATAGCTAGGTGGTGGAGATGGGTATGCCTTGTTACTAGCATATTGCTGCATATCCCTAGCGATTTTTTTCTTTTTAGTATCAGTCATTTTACTAATACTAGCTTGTATGCTGTTGAAAATCCTCGTGTACTCATATTTGTACCTAGAAAATTCAGCATTAGATTTAATAACTTGATCCAGCACTTCTAGTTCACTTTTCAAACAAATGACTTCAGCTTTATAGTGGTTAATGAGTGCTCTAATGAACTCATAACCTTGTTTGTTAAACAAGTTCAGCAACTCGCAGTGGAACTCTGATCCGTCGATCAGACCAACAGGGTACCTCCACTGTCTTAATCCTTTCGGTACTAGTTCCTTTTGTAAGCATTCATCCAAATAAGAGATTTCTAACTGTAGTTTCCTACAGCGAAACAAATTTTTATCAAATATATTAATGTTGGTTAAAAGGTTACTCATCCCTGAAGTTTCAGGAGAAGCTGCTGTCTGCATCGAACCATTACCAAAAAAACTTCTCATTGTTTAAAAAGGCTCCAATAGATGGTAAAAGTTCGTTATACGGTGCAGTCTCGTCAACTGTTACTTGTGGTGTATTGTTACTGAGTGTCTGGGTTCTTATGTCTCTTTCAGGCATATTTAGCTCGGTAGCATTATCAGTCAAAATTTGTTGTTGGTTACCTCTACTTCCGTGAGTGATAGAACCTGGCAACGGATGATTGTTTGAGGCTAAACTGGTATTATTATTTGGTGTTGGTTGTAAAGCTGCATTAGTTGGATTCCCTCTAGTTCGAATTCCAGATTCCGTAGTATTCGAAGCAGGTAGTAGATTATCCATCCTCTGAGTAAGATGATTTACACGGCCCATGAGAGCGTGAATAAGTGCCGTGAGATTTCCGATGGCGTTCACCTCTCCGGATACAACATTATTGCTATCAGATGGTTGTAATAATAACGGCTCTTCTTGTGAGAACAAATCCTTCTGCGAAGCCACTCCAGCTGAATTCGCCATAAAACAACTTTGCACAAACAGATTCCAAAATACGTTTAAATCCAAACAAGCAAAAAAAGCAAGGAGCAGTATGAGCAGTACGAACAGTTTTAATAAAAATTAGCGCTTTCGGAAAAGGCAATACTCTTCCTTATTCAGATAATCAATGCCATGTGTTTAAACAATTTATACACAAACACATCCCAATTAATTAGTAAAGAATTAATCAATTAGTTGACATAATAAATAAAATGCAATAAAATAAAATAATCAATGCAACCAACTTAATAACCCTAAATGTCATGTACTATGTACATAAACAAAATACATTAAAATCAATATAACCATATAAAATCACTATAGAAGATTAAAGTGAATGATTAGCTATAAATAATTAATTAGAGCCTCCTGAATAAACTATATTAATTTATTTCAACTACATACTTACTAATTAATTGGGATGTGTTTGTGTATAAATTGTTTAAACACATGGCATTGATTATCTGAAGAAGGAAGAGTATTGCCTTTTCCGAAAGCGCTAATTTTTATTAAAACTGTTCGTACTGCTCATACTGCTCCTTGCTTTTTTCACTTGTTTGGATTTAAATGTAGGTGCAGGGTAAACCTGCTGCCCATTACCAGTTCCTGCCACAGGTGGGCAAGACTGGCACATCTGATGATAGTCCATGTTCACAACATGGGCCAGACACCCCAGGTACAGTTCCGCATGTCACTGTACATGCATGTGGGAGGTGTGCACATCCTAGACACCATCCATGTCATGGACTAAGAAACACATACATGGCAGGCGATGCACAGCATTGAACACACACAATAGTCACCCAGGTGACTGGATGGGAGATACAATACTCACGTGTGGGCAAATCAGAAACCACAGCCCTGAGCCACAATGCAGACCATTGTCATGTGGCCTGATGCCAAGGTATACCCATCACCTACCTTTGTATAGCCTGCTGGCATAGTTGACCACCACACACCCATGCAGACATGCACCCATGCATGTCAGTACTGGCACCCAGTCTGTTTGTGTGGGTTGTATGGTGCGTATGGCCACATCCACACTCACTACAACCTCCATGGGCATACTGAAGCATGCTGTCCAATGTCTGACACCTCCTCATAATCTTTGCCCTTACTACCTCCATATGACCCGTGTGTTGCATGTGATACCTGCACAGTGATGTGTTGTGGCAATCCCACTACTGATGAGTTGCACCCTGGCCCTGACAAGTGTGTCAATGTATGTGTGTCCCTGTGAGACTGTGGCTGTGTTGACGCTGGCACCTGTTCATGCAGACAGGCACGTGTACATCACCTACCATATATGTACCGTATCCCTGTTGCAGATGTCACTCACCATCACATATATGTTCTGAGTGCTCCACAACAGGTAGCCTATGTGGTGCATCCAATAACTGCATCTAACTGATACCCTGTGCTGGTAGGTGTGTGACATAAACATGCTACAGTTTTACTCTCCTGCCTCTCCCTGACAGGTATTTGCCTCTGTCTGCCTCTCCCACCCCCTTCTCTGGTGGATGTGAAGACCCACACCCGCTATGCTTAGGCAGCAGCATGTGTATTTTAATTGATGCTCATGATCAGCTGATGGCCTCTGCATGAATTGCAGCCCTCCCCTAGCTGATTGCATGTGGAACAGCTGTGGTAACATTCCCATAGCCAATTGCATAGAAACACACTCAAATATCTAGGAACATCGTGGTGGTGTTGGCCCTTTTCATTCATTGTGAGCAGGAACTAGATCTGTTGTTTGGCAAACAGTATCTCATATGGATTAGGGATTTACCTCTAACAACATACACTGTGGAAAGAGGGCAACAAACAGGAGGGGGATATGCCTGACCTGACTACAGACTGTAAGTGCTGCTATACTGCATTTGGAGTAATGTTGGTTTAACAGTGTTCGTCTGGATATGGCTGTCGTACATGTTGCAATACTTGCCATGTCAGTTGCATGTTTATGAGGAATCCCCATCTGCAGGGTCATCTGCAGACTGGCCAGTGTTGTGCCTTTGGGTTCATGTGTTAGCCATGGAGAATCTATCTGTGGACTGCAGAAGGTAGTGTGAGGATTGCAGTCTGTAGATGGTGAAGGCCATGACAGTTACTGACTTCATATCCCTCATAGGACATATGTTGCAACAAACCCTGTTACAACAGTAAATGTATGAGGGTATCACAGCAACATGTCAATATTGGCCCTGTGTATGTGCTTCCAGCCACACCTCTGTCAGCGTTTGTACATATGTTGTGCATGAAGTGGTGCATATGTGCCATACACCATAATTAGTGTTATGTACAATAGGGGTTATATTTCATGACATAACCTGGACATTCTGTGGAAGATTGTACAGTACTGAGGTCTGTGTACTTATGGTGAATGTTGGCAGTGTGTGTACAGACTGTGGTAGATGCCATTGTTCTAGCTCCCCTCCTATCTGATGTTACATGCTGCCCCACTGCATGGTACCATATTGGCGTACATGTTCGTATGGCCATACACACACATGTCTATATATATATATATATATATATATATATATATATATATATATACATGTCATATATAAATATGTTGTATCTGTTTACAGATTAATATAGTTCCACGCATTCATCTAGATGATGGTATACATTCTCTGCAGTATTGCATTACTGGAATGTATGATATGTTTGTGAAAACATTGGGATTTTGCATATCTGCCATGGCTTAGTGGTAAATCACTGTGTGCATGGTCTGCAGGGTCCCTGGTTCGAGCCTTGCAGGAGCTGTTTGTTTTGTTGCTGGGCAGAACACGGCCCGTTAGATACAGACAGCTTAGGCAGTTTTTAGCAGTTGTAAGTGGGTCTGCGCGGCGGTAAGCACTGCCTACACAGGTTAAGCAATATAGAAGCTAACTGACTGTAAGAAACTGTAACCGGCAGTTGGCAGTGCTTAGTTCAGCGCAAACCCACTTACAACTGCTTTAAAGTGCCTTAATCATTCGGTATCCAATGGCCTGTGTTCTGCCCAGCAACAAAATGAACAGCTCCTGCAAGGCTTAAAACAAGGACCCTGCACACTGTACACAAAGTGATTTACCACTAAGCCATGGCAAATATGCATAATTAATGTGTTCTCACAAACATATCATCCAGCCCAGGTATTCAACACTATGGGGAATGTATTCCACCATGTAGCTGTATGTGTGTGTGTATATATATATTTATATTTAAATGGATATAACATATCAATATATGTAGATATAGATATAGAAATATATACATATATGTATGCCAATATATACATATATACATAGATACGCATACATCTAGAGATATATATGTATACATCCATATGTCCACATATATACAGCAATAAATATATAATATATATGTAAGCATATATATGGTTCACCTTTCAAAGGGAGAAAATAATTTCTCCAAAAGCTGGAAGGTCAAAAGTAGGTTTTCAGCATTGCACAATCTTGGAATAAATGCATTGAATGTGCAATGAGCGACTGTCACTATGTATTCACTCATTCCAGATTTGGCATTCTGTGTGCAGATTGCACTATAGTGGGGATCAGGAAAATGTCCCTTTGCCCACTGTAGTGCGATCTCATAGTTAGAATATTAAGGTGTGGGGGGTGCAGACCCCCAGATGGGGGGGTGCAGGGGGCTTGCCCCCTGCATTACGATATGTATTCCAACTTGTAGTTCGAAAATCAGTGAATCTGCTTTTTGATTTGCTGAGTTTTGAACTTTGGTGCAATTCAAAATGACTGATTCGTCCTTTCGGTTCACAGAAAGGGCTATGCGGAGAAATGATTGTCTCCCTTTCAAAGGTAAACCCATATATATCTATATAGGTATGTATGGACATACATCTGTAGATAACATTGGGAACATAACCAAAACATATATGTCCACATGCACCATTAATGGGTTTGAGAGACCCAAACAACATACGTCTGGCACAGATAGGTATTCCCCCCTCACAGCCAAACATGTCTGTCCTGCAATACACTACCAACCTTAGCAGATCCCATAACCAGGACACTACACGACAAGGGCAGTACATGTTAACAGTACCCCATCCCACCTGTAGGATGTCAGGCTGGCATTACTAACATATCATGCAGTACAGTCAAGTGAAGTGTCATGCTTGGGGGAACCCCCTGGGCAGGCACAGTAAGTAGCTGGAATCCCTCATATGATCCAACAGGCCTACACCTGACAATGGATTCACCAATGTTGAAAGGGACAACCACAACTCCACCATGTCAGCTGGGAACTACCACCCAGTAGCCTGATGAGTCTGGTCTGCAGGGGCCCCACCAATGTTGGACTTGTCAAAGGCAGAGAATACAACCTGAACCTGGTATACCTCCTTGAAGCAATCATGACAGGTGTAGATTAGGGTTAGAAGGTGCACGCAGCCTATGTAGAACATAGCAGGCTTTTGTACATCATCCCACATGTAGGAATGTGTGTAGATGTTAAGGGATCTACCTCCGTTCACAGAATATGTTTCCCCCAGGACTGCTTGGCAAATGCCAACATTCCACAGGTGCCATCCCGTGGACATACAATCCTTCACAGGTCATAGATGTGTTAATGCCCTCCTCCACACTGTAGAGGTGTGCAGTAATACAGGGGTTGCTATAACTTACTGAGTGTGGCTGTTGTGGACACATCCACCATCATTGCAGGTACTGTTACGTCTATCCCCCACATAGCTGTCTGTAATACTGTACAGTGTATGTTATCAGGTTGGTTAGTTGTTGTTTACACCATTCACAGTAGTATAGTGCCTCACACCCTCCTAAGGGTAGGACTATGCCACTGGCATTGGTACACCCATGTTACTGAGATGAGGATCCCAGTAGAGTGAGGAAAGGAACATACACCCTGCTGTTGGCATGTTCAATGTCATTCAAATAGCAGACTGCATATATACAAATGCGTGGTTGTGCTTATCCTGTTTTGGTGGGATTACATGGGCAACAGATGTGTTACCTGCATGGGGACATACCTCCATATGTACAGTCTTGTATTGGTACTGCATCCAAACCAAAGGCTCTCTGTGTTGTACTGCTATCATCCCAGTCATGTCATGGACTCCCACACCAACTGTTGGGCAAAGTCCATATATATGGGGCAACAGCTGGACAACACATATGTGCCCTTGTACATTCCTGAGGTCAGTGTGTGGTACACAGTGTTCCTTGCCCTTGTACAGCCATTTATGGGGGGGTTCAATGCCATTAACCTAGGCTGTGACACCTTTTCAGGGATATAAGTGTTAAGACAAGGGTCATTCGGTGTGATAGTGAGATGTTAGGTTAAGCAATGTTATGTACGAGATACTGTGACATTACCACAAGTGCTACATTTCCCCCTAGGGATTGACTACAGGGTGTAATTCGAGGCTGCCTAACTACATCTATAATTGTTGATTGTTACTTATTATGAAGGCAAATCATGTGTCTACTGTTGTACTAATTGAAGGCCTTGGCCTGAACAGCATAGTATGGTATATATCCACACTGCTTGCATCTACTGTTTTGTGTGGGCCTTGCATTAATCACTGATTACATATTTCAAAATTTATGTGGTGTAAGTACTGGCATACATTATTGTATAGTACACAAATAAAGGTTTTGTGTGTATGCATACCTGTGTGTCGTGTCATGTCCTTTGGATTGTGGGTGGGTATATGTTTAATGTAAGTATTCTCATTTGGGAATGGTTGCCACACTACACATTTCACAGGTGCCAGTTACAGGGCTTGCGGCTGAGGGATATATTTTGCACCCAGTACTTCCACACTACTTCTACATATGCATGGCTACTAATACATTTTGTCTGTGTATATGTGTATGCACCTATATATATATCTCATATAGATAGATCTATATATATGTATCTATATATATGTCTATATCTATATATATATATATATATATATATATATATATATATATATATATATACATATGAGCATATTTATCTATATACAATTGATGTTATATGAGTATTTGTGAGTCATATATATATATATATATATATATATATATATCTACATATAGCTATCTGTCTACATTTACAGGTATATATCTGTCCATATGTCCATGCATGTTCGGCTCATATTTTGGCCTGTACCTCATTCCCTTGGCAACTGACATGGATGATCGCAGCATTGATGTCGGTAACTAGTGTCGACACTTTTGTGTTTCAGACTTCATCTTCTTCTACATATGTGTTTTAATACATATAACTGTGTAACTAGCAACATTTTAAGTGTATTAGAGCAGTAGTTGACATATATCCCTATTTGTACCCACATTGTGGCACACGTTTTTCAAGACTTCTTGCATTAACAGGTTGTGTGGTATGATATTACTACATTTCCTGTACTGTTGACTGATTGTGCTGGATGATATGTTTGTGAAAACATTAGGGTTATGTATATCTGCTATGGTTTAGTGGTAAATCACTTTGTGTATGGAGTGCAGGGTCCTGTGTTGAGCCTTGCAGAGGCAGTTTATTTTGTTGCTGGGCAGAACATGGGCCATTGGATACAGAGTGACTAAGGCACTTTAAAGCAGTTGTAAGTGGGTTTGCGCGGAGGTAAGCACTGCCAACTGCCGGTTACAGTTTCTTACAGTCAGTTAGCTTCTATATTGCTTAACCTGTGTAGGCATTGCTTACCCCCATGCAAACAGGCTGAAACCCGCTTACTGCTGCTTAAAAGTGCCTACTCCCACTTACCCCCATGCTAATTTCTTTAAAAGAAAAGAAAAAAGAGTTGATGGGAAAGTGGTGAAAAAGGGGCACAAAGAGGAAAAGTCAGTAGGCAAGATAGCTAGGGATGTGCAGAAAGGGTGTAGGGAAGGTCCATAGCTGCCCATTTCTTCTACAGCAACAGCTGTGCATATGCAATACATTTGGAGATACATTTGAACACTCCAACCCCTGGGAGAGGGGTGAGGACAACAATAATATGTTGTGATGCCAATTAGATCAGATTACATGTGTCCAGTGGACGTGTGCAAAATGGACAGCTATGTATGGGACGTAATTTTTTTTTGGGGAACAGACTGCCCTTTTTTTTTTAAGGTGAGAGTGGGATGTTGGGGAAGGAGAGTAGGTATGCTCGGGGAGGATAAGCTGGGTAGGATGACAGACAAGACAGATAAGACAGCATACAGGGGCAGTATATGACACATGTGGGGGGAAACGCCTTGGATGGGGAGGGGTGTTTGGAAGTTGCAAGCCCATGGGCCCCCAAATGGAAACAGTGGGATTGAGGTCCCCACCCATGGGTAGACACCACTGCACTGCTGAGGGCTATGTAGGAGGGGCAGGCTCACCCTCTAATTGTGCCACTTGGCCCTCCAGCTGGTGTAGCCTGTCTCAAAACTCCATATTGAGCTCCCTACGCACCACTGCCCGGACCTGATGACGGGTGACATGTTCCTCTCCCCACCTGCTCCTGGGGAGGTGAGCCCCATCCCCTGTGGTGGTTCCACCTGAAGGTATTGCAGGGCCAATGGAGGAGGAGGTCCCAGGCTAGGCCCCAGATGTGCTGGTGCCCGGTGTCATGGCCAGCTGAGGTGGGACAGGTGGGTCCACTGGGACCGACCTTCCCATAAGAGCTATGTTGTAGCAGGTTTACGACAGATATGGGTTAGTAATAGTCAACAGCATTCGGGATTAGTTATAACAGCATGCATAGGTATTACCATTAACCCAAAACACCAGATTTAACACAGTTGCAGAGCAAGCAGAACACATGCATATATGAAACAACAGTGGCCATTACAACAGCATGCAGGTTTCATCGATGGCAACAAGCCACCAATATGGGTGTATTTTAACATGGCACATGCATAGAAACAAATGTGAATATTTATAAACCATTAGGACATATGTCCCAACATAAGTTTGGAGTGTACACATATCGGTTGAGGTGTGTCTTTGTGTTATTTTTGCACATATGTTAAGGGCGAGAGAGAGATTCAATTAACAACTAATATATCCTTGTAGTTTTCACAATATTCTTAGTCACTGCACTGATCTGTCCCTTACATGTATTATTACACTACCCAATGGCCTTATATTGTACACTGGTATGTTTACAGATTATTATATACGTGACCTATGTCTTACATACAGGCATGACAAGATGCAGGTGTTAATACAACATATGTGGACTATTGCTGTCATACACTTTGGGTGAGGTCCTAGAATGACAGGTTTGTTTTCATATACATTCTCTGAGTAAGTACACATCTGACTATCAGTTATATGTCATTAACAGCTGCCTACATTTCTTGGATCATCACGCTGATTTTTCAGGGGAACAGGGTACCAGGCAAGTGATGTGGGCCATTTATCTGGACATGCTAGACAGATTAGAACAGTTGCAGGGTATGAATATTCGTACAACTTTCTATTTGAACTTTCTAGCAAATTCTGTACAGTTGTTGGGTGTAATTATGCATACAGCTTTCTATCTGAACATTGTAAAAAAATCTGTACAGTTGTGGGGTATGATTATGCATACAACTTACTTGCACTCCCGGGATTCAAACCCCCGCTGTGTGTGACAAATAAAATGACAGTTAACATCACAGTACACTGATGTGAAGCTTTCTACTGTTTTCTGTGTAAGTCTTCCTCACTTGTACAATATGACTGACCTCTTGGCATTTCCAACATTGTTATACAAAACTTCATACACATTTTATCTGCATACCACAGTATGGGTAACACTGCTTAATACAACAGTACTATTTATAGTATGCAACAGTTCAACAACATATGACAGAAGAGTAAACAGAAGCACTCCAGGGGTTATACCTTTATTCACAGAATATTACACATTTATTTCTACCAGTACAACACTTTCTAAGGCTCTTATATTTATTTGTTATGACAGTACATGCTGAATGATTACTAACCTGCCTTGTGATGCAGCCTTTGCAACCTAGCATCATGGGCTTGCTGGTTCGCAGCCTGCTCATCTACAGCTGTCAGAGAAATATAGTGATATTTAGCCATACCTATCCATAGTATACACAAGCTAGGCAATTATTAACTACTTAGTAGAATGAGTACTTATTCAGTACTGGGGCATTAGGCATCTTCTGAGACTCCTGGATCCACTGTCCCAGTACACCCCCCCCCACCACTTCAGGTCAGCATGGTGGTGCCTGACCTACTCACCAGTCTGGGGGATACCTGTGGCACTGGTGAGGTCACGGGCGAGACTGTCCCAGGCCACCATTTTATACTGTGAGCCCTGGTACTGCCCTGCAGTAGTCTCTGCTCATGGTGTTTTACTAGGAGCCATACCATGAATTTTGACTCCAGGGTGCCCCAGCACTGCACTCTAAATCGAGTGCCTTCACCCACACCAGCCATTCTGCCTGCAGTAGGAAGCTACAACCAGTTATGGGAAGTATTCCCACCTGTGGGGTTTAAATACGACCAATTTCCCACACTTTTCTATGATTGGCCGGTTTTGAAAAGGCTAAGCTATGGGCACATCTGCTTACCTAAGGTTGGCAGTGCTTAAAGAGGTATACCACTAGGCAGATTGAATTGGCTCTCCTACACATTGCTTACACTTACTTCATTGAGCTGTGCTGCGGTTAGCATTGCTTAATAGTTAATTAGCACTATATTTGCCTTTTGGCAGTGATTTATTATTCATTACGGGTTATATATGTGTCTGGTATCTGTGATTCATGTGTACATACACTGTATGGGGTCCTGGGGACTTCCGCACTTTACTACAATAACACCTCAGATCTATGCTTACTGCAGTACTCCAGTTCACATATTTATGTTCTGTGGCAGGTTATACAACATCACACTGTACACAGATTCAGTTCACATGTTTGGTTTGATTTCCTGTGGTGAGGATTAATTTGCTGATACCTCATTTGTATGTATTGCTATGATGGCTTAGTAGTTAACTACTGTGACTATGGTGTACAGGTTCCTGAGTTCCAGCCTTGCAGAAGCTGTTTATTTTGTTACTGGGCAGAACATGGGCCGTTGGTTACAGAGTGATTAAGGCACTTTAAAGCAGTTGTAAGTGGGTGTGCACAGGTTTGCGTGAAGCTAAGCAATGCTAACCTCCGGTTACAGTTTCTTACACTCAGTTAGCTTCCACTTTGCTTAATCTGTGTAGGCAATGCTTACCCCAGCTCAAATGCACGTAAACATACTTACTAAGGCTTATATATGCTTACTACTGCTTATTTGTGCTTAAACCTGCTTGCTAGTGCCTTATTCATTATGACACTGACACTTCACGTGTCCATTTAATGCAGTACTCCATTTCACATTTAAATGCTATTTAGTAGGTTATACAGCAAAATAATGTAAAAAATGTTCATATACAGATTTCACATGGAAAATGGTATGTGCTGTAGTGGGACTCGAACCGAGAATGCCTGCTCGTTAGGTGGATGCTCTGACCACTACACTACTGCTGTGCTGTTTCATTTGCATATATCTTCCTTGTTATCGTCTTCAGCCTTTTAAGCTGCTTTAACCATATCTAAGTGATGGGCACACCCGCGCACCTATGATTAGCTGTACTTGGAGTTTTAAAAAAAATACAGGGGTTTCTTCTTTTTATTTTTATCTCTTGTTGCTGTTGTACACATGGGGGACTGTTGGTGGGGATATGTGGACACCTATGAGCGGTCTCGCTCATTTATTTACACTTTCTGCTGTTCTGCTTTTCAGGGGCGTGTTTATTCCGAGAGCTCTGCTCTCAGACATGCCCCCGGCACTCGTCCACGCTTCGTGTAGGATTAGGAGTTCAGGCAGCGTGCCTTCATTAATATGCATGGCTCGCTGCCGTCCTCCTCCTAAATGGCTGCTTCTATGCAGGACTAGACTAGTCCTCATGGAAGATTAGTGAATCTGGGGGATGGTTTATACACTGAAGAATGCTGTTTACATATTAAACCATTTACTGCAAAGCATATGCCAAGCATATTTACCATCAGTTTTTTTGCACAAAATATTTCTGCATTTATACATACATGGGCTGTAATGAAGTGCCTTCCCTCTGTACTATACAGCATTTTATTTTAGTATTGTTTATTTTGCTTTTTGCTCTGATAATTGAATGTATGCCTGCCCTCTGGCTGTTACCCAGACTGTGACACTTTTGCTGAATGTTTAACAGATTTACTAAGAACCTGTGGAGCATTGTCTGATTTGATAATTTTGGCCATTTTTAATGACAGAAAATATTTTTATAAGGCTTTTGCTATTGCCTTTACTGTCATAGTTTTACTAGTAATTGTACCCTCCCTTTGTTGTCGGTAAGGGACTTGCATGATTTATTTGAATTGCATACCATGGCCCATTTACTGGTGGTACTCGGTGTAACTGAGGTTTTTTTATTGTTAGCGTTTACCTGCAAACAGATTATTAATGATAGGCATGCACAATTGTGATATTTTATTACAATTACCAAATAGGGTTTCTGTACATTCTCCTGCTTTTTGCTTAGTGCTGCATGTGAACACTTAACAATTATGTTTTAGTAACAATACATCCCTTAACCCCTTCAGTGCTTTCTTTATCTTCAGTCATCTGTTAATACACTTGCAACTTGATATTAGAATGCACTTGTAAAACAATTAGAATTATAATGAGTATTTGTAATTTGCATAACTATGCATACATTTTAAAGTTGGGTTTTATTTGTAGTATTATGTACTCAGTACAACCTTATATGACTAACATTGCTTTTGGATACTGTTTTTGCTGGAGTCTCTGCTATTTCTGATGCTATTATACAATTACAAAATATTGTAAGAAACAAAATAGATACTGGCTTAGCTAACACATGCTTAAAACAGATATTTTTACATTTGCTGTTGTCTGTCTCTTGCACTTGTGCATTTTAAACAGATGTGCATTAGGTGAAAAGAAAATACATACATGTCAGTCTTGTGGCCTCATGTCTTTACTGCTTTTAACTGCTCTCATTCAGTCTTGTAAACTCATGTCTTTACTGCTTTTAACTACTCTCATTTGATTTATATGCCCTAGAACTGTTCTGTTACTTGAAATAGTGATTCTGAAATTACCTAACAGTTTAGCTATGACAGGCTGCCCCTGCGTGTATGCTATGAGAACAGTGTCATACATCTTACTTGCTGTTTGACTGATAAGTGTCTTGCTTTAACTGAATGAAAGTTTTAAAACATCTGGGAATAAGATTTAGAAACATCTGAGTAATGCTCTGCTGTGTACATTAACCATTTTCTAAATGTAAATTTTTTTGTCAGCATAGTTAACTGCTGTTGCTTTAATTCTTCACTAACCAGATTATTGTTGTGTTGTGATTCTGCATGGACTGTCTGATATTTCTCAGCATTCTGTTCTGCTGACTCTAAGGCTCTTATGCACTTTTGAAAAAATGTTTGCATATGTTGTTTACATTTTCTGAACTCATTCTGTCTGTCTTTTAGAAGTTTATTAAATTTTTCTATCAATTCATCATGAACCTCGTCTTTGCCCTTATCTGTTTTGTACTTTGCAGTGACTTTATTACACTTTTGTCTAATAAGATGTACAGGAGATTCTGTCAATAACTGACTTGACTGCTGCTGTAACTGTGAAATTAACATTTACATGTGGTAACAGGACATAATGCAAGTGTATGACCCTTATCTGGTTGTTTACCATTATGATCAAAACTGTACTTTTATGCCATTGCATACATGAAGCAGTTTTATATGACTTACAAAATAAACATTTACTGTCATACCAATCATGTTTCTGTTTAAGATACCAGTCAAACATAATCCAGTTACATATTTCCTGACTGTCAACTTGCCCTAATAAGGTTTTACATTCGCTAATATGCTGTTTATACAACTTCTGTAATCTATCTAAAATTGACACATTACAAGTAATACTGTGTTTACTACCTTTTTTACTAGTCTGATTTATGGCATTCATGCTGATATGTAACCACAAAAATGTTCTTACCAAAGTCCACAGAAATATTTGACCATGCTGCTTACTTTAGATGACTTGAAAAACCTTTGTAGTTACTTGAAAATCTGATGAAACAAAGCTGGCAGTTGCAGTTTCAAACCTGAAATGTCACAAACCTGGAGAATTTATGGTACTGCTTGGCAGTCCTACTCTGGATTCAGACATCTGAGGAACTGTACTGCTGCAAACTGTAGAAACTGAAGTGCTCCTATTCCGGACTCAATCACATGCATAAATGTTAGTTACCATGCTTTTACTGAAGTGACCATATACAAGGCACAGGCACCGCTCCCCCTGTGTTCGGATACAGGCAAGGCTCGCCATTGAAAAGTTATTTAAACTGAACAATATCAGTCTTCTCTTACTTACTGATACTGCCGACTGCAGCTTCTGTGTTGTTGCCTAGTAATTAAATGCACATCTGTTAGATGTGCTACATGCTTCAGTGCCTTTTAGAAACAAAGTCTGGTTAGTGCACATAAACTTTGCAGATTATAACCTTCTTAGCAGTATATTATTAACTTTCTTGTGCAGTACTTAATAACATGTCTATATAATAGACATGTACAACACTGTACAGTTTGCAGGGTTTACTGTCTTCAAGTTTGCTTCTTATATAACATAAAAATGTTCTCTATTAAGCAGGTCTAACAAAAAGTCAGATCTCAACCTCATACACTTTTAATGTCCTTTTTTATATCCTTTCTCGTACCATTTGGATCTTGTCCATAAGAACAGTCTGTCATTTAATACCTTTGGAATTTGCAGTCTGTTACTTTGGTATTCTCTGATGTCATACAGTCTGTTCTGTTTCAAGGTGAACAGGAGTATTTTTTAATGTGAATGTTTCTATATGAATTCAGCTTTCCCATACTCCTCGCACCTGTGTCTCAGGAAATTTCTTATCTGTCTCTTGAAGCTTGTTACACACAGCTGAATGACTCTTTTAAGGAGTTATCCTTATCAGCATTTGTCTCGACCTGTACCAGAACCTGAACATTCATGTTACATTTACAGATGAATGCTGTTTTATTTACTTATTTGATTTTTAGCTAAGAACAGTTTAACCCTTAAAAAAAAAAAAATATATATATATATATATATATATATATATATATATATATATGCTAGCAAACAGAAATATATGCATCTGACTATAGTTTCCTATATATATATATATATGGTATAGCAAACACAAGTGTATATGCATCTAACTAGCAAACAAGTGTACATGCATTTATAAATCTTTAAATATATATATCTAACACTGTTGTTTAATGTTGCATCGCAGGAGACTTGCTTCTATAGCACCCATTAATCTGAGTGAGAAATGGTTACAGGTTTTCTTTTTTTTTTGGAAACAAAACTACATGCACCTACAAAAACTATTTCCAAAAGGAAACTCACAGAGTAGTAAAATGTAGTAGGAAGTGTTCAATCTGTATAAACAGTGACCAATATGTGTTGTAACTTTTAAATAGGTACAACTAACGGCCACAAAGATCCTGGTGCAATAAAGATGTGGAAAACATTAAAATGAGGACTTTAATAGTTAAGGGAGATAGAGCAATACAAATTACAGTGCAATTTGACTCTAATGCTAAATGAGACTGCATGTGTCTATAGTTAGACAGGCATTATACAAGGCAGAGAATAAAAAACATCTGCCAGTGCTGCATAACCATTCTTTCTTACCCTGAGATTATGCTGCTAATTAATAAACTAGATAATAACATTTTGAATGTTTTTTTTCCATATAAAACTGAGCTGAAAATGAACCTTTTCACAAAAAAGGAAGTATAGAATTAATAAGCAGCCACACTCTTTATTTAGGCACTGCAGTGTTACAGGCGTTTGTGTTATTACTGCATTTAGACTAAAAAAGTACAAAGCTTTATTGCACTTACAGGTAGTTTCAACACAACATATATGACACAGAACCGATAATATGTTATTTATATAATGTAATGCAGTGTCTCAGCAAGATCACAATAAGAAAAAACATACTTTATTCAATCTATCTTATGTGCAGTACAACAAAAACAGTTGGAAATGATCACTGAGGTAGCTTAACTCATTCTATACCATACCATGCTTGATATCTTATGTAATAGGTAGATGGAATAAAATAATATGACCCTGGTTATTTCTCAGATGAGTGTGCTTATACTATTGATGTGGTACTAGTTAAGATTGGCGGCTCTTGGTACAATTTAATACCTCGTATACTATGTATGCTAATTAATACGACTATTTGGGGATTAGAAAAGTCAATTAATGCAAATTGGAAAAGGAAAACTGATATTGCCACATAGAACTGTATTGTTTTGTGTATTAATCCATGACAATGGGGGGATTTTCTATTATTCAAATTGTTGCTAAAATGATAACCCCCTTTCAAAGTAAAAGTTACTGATGAATACTAGTAGATCCCATACTACAGATAAGAGTATCAAAATCTCTGTATAACTGTTTACTATTTTACTTCATTGTGATCTAAGAAACACCTAAGAATGTGATGTTACTGAAGTGTACTGAAATTTCTATGTAATCTATTGAAATTACAATGAGATACATGCTGCAATTCACGATCTAACTACACTTTATATACTTACAGATTAAGAGAATGAGGATACTAACTCTGTAGATATTTATATATACAAACTCTAAAACTTTGCGTCCTTCACTTACCCATTTCACACGATCTATTAGCTACATTATTCGACTGCAGAACCAAGCGTTCAAAACAACGAAACATACCAAAGTATCAGCAAAGCTTCAAACGCCAACCATACACTGTATACTCACACCCAAAAGTCCAACAATAAATGATGCCACGTGTATGAAGTAAAAAAATAGATTTAATCCTTGAAACAAGTTAAGCGCTTTCACCCACGGTCCGTGGGCTTCATCAGAACTAACAATTTAATGTTCAACCACATTTAAATATGCTGGTTTGGCGCCAATTTTACTTCAGCTTCTTAAAGCTATAATACATCATTTCATTCTTTTATCTGATCTAAAAACTTCCCTAAATGAAAATTCATTCCTTTAATCAGCGTCAAACAGATTACCATAAAATCTTTAAAAATATACAAATGTTAAAACATGTATACAATAATGCACTTATAAGCAATAAACAATGTCACTTTCTTAAATCTAATATAGGTTTTACAGAAGTGTATTCGTTTAACCCTGGTGGTGATGTGGCATCTGTTAATAACTGCCACCACAATTCCCTATATGCCAAGATGTTTTTAGTATTACCACCTCTTGGATTAACAGATACACTTTCTAAAATGGCAAATTTAAAATAGTGATCTTCCCCCCTACTATTTATATGTTTATACAAAGCCATTTTTGTATCTTGCGTTCTAATGCTGTAAAGATGAGAATATATTCTTTTTTTAAACTTCCTCTCAGTCTTTCCTATATAGTAAGAGGGACATGTCATGCATTTTGCCAAATATACTAACATACTGGTATAATACATTATACTATACATTAAGGTATGTACTGTAGCTGTATACACCTACACATAATATATTCTAGTGAAGCTTTATTTTGAGGGATAATGGGAAGTTATATTACAACAGTAAACTTGATACTAAAAGTTAAATGCCTATTGTCGTAAGATTCTTAATATATAAGTCATCAAATTTAATTACTTCTCCTAATTTGTTTTATAAAAAAAGGGGGAGAGAAAAGTTTTAGTTACCTGGTTATTCTATATGCTGTTTCTTTCACCTCTTTCTCTCATTTTGAATTAATTACTAAACCTGCAGTAGCAGAGAAACACTCTTGGATAGTATGGGTTGGCAGATGTGTGGCTTATATGTAGAACATATTAAGCCAGGAACATTGGGATCCATGAAGAAAGTTGTTAATGTACATAATGTTAAACATTCTTTGTTAACTTCCGAAACGTTGCCCGTAACAAATGTTCTTATTAACTTGTATTGTGAATACTTTAGGAAAGCATTACAAACACTTTATTATTACTCAATACATTAAACAATGCTAACATATACATGTTTATCTATAAATGTAAATGTGCTAAATAATCCTATAAAAAGAGCAGGTATTAAAAAATACCTTCATTTACATAAGGCAGATATAGTATTCCTTCAAGAGACACACCAAATATCACAGGATTTAAATAAACTCATATTAAAAAGTATGATATATTGGTTAGTTCTCAATATTAATTCTTTGGAAAAAAAGGCTTGAGATTCCCTGAAATCATAGATTCATATACAGATAATGATGGAATGCTAGCCTTAGTGGTAATTAAACATGAGAAAAAGTATTATTCCCTTATAAATTCTTATTGGATCTCCAGAATCAGTGCAAAAATGGTAAGGAAATACTTAGACATAATAACTCTACACTCCAGAGGTGAGATTATATTAGCAGATTTTAATTGCCTTCTTTCTCCCAGTGAAACAACAAATACTACATTTTTTAGAATTTCTCCGGTTGCAAGACACTTAAAAATATATTAATTCAAGAATATATACCATATATAGCTACCCTGTTCCCTGAAATTCTTCCACTACTCATATAGGTTTGGGACACAAAATAATACTGACAAAATTCTAGTCTCAAGCTCTCTACTCTCAAAAATAGAAAATGTACTATTAATGTCCTGCCCCTTATCTGATCACAATGCTATTATATTCAACATAACTCTGCATTCTGAAACTTTACATTTTTGGCAAAGAATACCAGCCTATATTACAAAAATAAAAGGTTTTCAAGACTGGATGCTAACCAAAATAAATCAATTTGTAGAAATAAATAACAATGGAGAGGTGTTTGATACAATATTATGGGATACCTTAAAAGCTGTGTTATATGGAAAGATCAAGAATTGGTACTTACAAAAAAGGAAAGAATGGGACAAAACATTAAATGATATTCAAAATTAATTAGATAGTTTAAAACAAAATCTTTCACCCAATGAAAATATAACCCTAGATAAAATAAACTAAATAAAGAATATCAAGATATTCTACACCAAAAAATCTCTATAAACTTAGACAAAATTAAATTATATTCATAATCTATTAATCTTAAAAGGTTACACAAAATTGCAGTACAGTCAAAGTGCTTACATGAAAAAAAAATCATATAAAAGAAATCATATATATAGAAAACAAGAAAGAAATAATAGCAACAAACATTAACAACATACTAGAGTATTTTAGGAAGCACCATGAAAAATATGAGTACTTCTAAACCAATAAATGACAAAAGAGCTCTAGACATGTTTCTAAAAGATAATGTTTCAAAGACCCTCTCCCCTACTAATGTTGGCAAAATTGACATGCCTTTTACTTTTAAAGAATTAAAAGACCAAGTAAGTAAACTAAAAACTAATAAAGCACCAGGGTTAGATGGCCAAATCCATGAAATATACAAAATCTTACCAGATAGAATATTAAAAATTTTACTAAATGCATTCCATGAAATCAGAACTAAGTTTATTATCCCGCCTTCATGGAAATATTTGCTTGTCTCACCTATATTGAAACTTGATAAAGAACCTACTTCTTGTTCATCTTATAGACCTATCTCACTTTTAAATATGGATTACAAAATGTTTATGTCCGTAATAGCAAACAGACTCAATTAAATTATTCTCAACTTGATAGAGGATGACCAGACAAGTTTTATAAAACATAGGAAAGTTCAAGACAATATAATAAGACTTCTCTCCTTGACAAAGCATTTGATTCTCTCAACTGGTATTACTTATTTAGAACATTACAATAATAAAAATTCTCCTCCGATTTCCTAAATTTAATCAAAAGACTTTATGAAGACTCCATTTCTTTTGTAAAGATAGGTTCCTTTTTATCCTCTCATTTTAAAGTTTCAAAAGGTAGCAAACAAGGCTGTCCTCTATCCCCCCCCTAAAATTTCACCATTGCTGTAGAACCTTTTGCTAATTCTATTAGAAATAATGCACATATTAAAGGATACTACCTTAATAATGACCTATACCCAAAGTTTCAACTATTTGCTGATGACCTATTATTAATTAGTGGGGATATCAAGACATCTTTAGATCACTTATTTAATACCCTAATTCTATTTGAAAATCTATCAGGTTTAAAATTCAATCATCATAAAACCCAAACCCTCTTAATAAATAAAAATGTCATCAACAGAATGTGAAATTTCAAGCACTTTGACTGGGATACTACACAAATTAATACTTAGGTGTCTCCATTAATCCAAATCTTAAAGACACAATCTCTATAAACTAAAAAACTTAATAAGCTCAATTACTAATCTTACAGATAATTGGAATAGATTTGTTTTACATCTGAAGATAGACTAATGTTAATTAAAATGATATTACTACCCCAAATCCTACACATTAGCCAGTCTTTGATTATTCCCCCAGTTAAGACAATTATAAAAAAGATTAACAATATTTTATTAAAATTTCTTTGGCACCCAAAAAAAGCCCAGGATATCCTTACAATGACATACTGCAAGGTGGGAAGAAGGAGGCATTAGTTTTCCTAATGTTAATTTTTTATTTAAATGCTACTATCTTTAACATGATTATCTTATGGATAAGTTTCACTTGTACTTCATATTGGAAATTAATAAACAAAAAATTCTTATTTGCCAATAACAAAATATTACTTCAAACCTCTTATTAAACTAGATATAAATATCTTTATATGGTCATTAAAAATATACATGCAAGACAGCAAACAGAAATTAAAATCCTGCTCTTTTGTTAACCACATACTAATGAATTTTAAAAGATTTACCCAATCTACCCATTTAATCAAAAATGTATTAACATCTGTCTTTCCAATTGTTTATACTAATGAATGTTTAATCTATTTTGGTCTCAATAAAATGTGCGAATTTAAAGAGCGGAACTTACTTTACTGGAATCAGTTCTTGTCTACAAACAAAATTCATTCACCTAATTATTTAATTGCCAGGTACAGTTTAAATAATAGTAAGTGGCTTGACATACAAGTCTGTAGAGATTTTTTTTTTACAATAAAATTATATTATCATTAGAAACCCATGGTAATAATACACCTACAATTTTAGAACTCATGTATAATATTACAAATGGCTCTCTAAGAGACATTCATTCACGTCTATGATTTATAAAACTATTAGATCAGACTTTAATTTCATAGATGCCTCCTACTGGAGCTACTCTACTAAAATAAACAAAGAAGAATTTACTACCAATAATAATAAAAAAAAACTCTTCCTAAGATCAGTAGGGAAAACAACACTCTCCCCCTACTGGAAGATATATGCTTGGAAATTTCTCCATAGATGCTACTTACCACCACAGAGAATTGTCAAAATATGTAAAAAACGTGATATGAAATGTTGGAGATGCAATGCAGAAAATGCTGATTGGTATCATATGATTGTTACCTGTAAGATGCCATCTTCATTTTGGAGTGAACTTAGAAAATTCTGCAATGCACTGTGGAAAGATAAGTGTATAATTTCTGATTCCCTTATCTTATTTAATGTGCCAATTCCACAGGTTATACACAAACCTCAATTACACATATTATGGTAATTCCTTGCTGTTGCAAGAAAAGTTATAACTAAAAATTGGAAAAACAACTCCCCCTCTCTCCTTTAACAATAACTTTATTAATTTAGCCAAGTCATTGTGTGATACAGAAGTTACTAGCATAAAGCTGAGAACAAAAAATTCAACACATAAATTAATTACTTGGGAAAAGTTGCATTCTCTATTTCAGAAATTTTAGTTGATTTCTTGAATGTATATAGAAATGTATTATTTTGTTATGGACCTTGTACATAGTTCTTCTTTTTGTTACAATTGTAAATATAATGTTTATTGTTATTAAAATAAAAAACATTGTTGAGAAAAATAATGCAAAAGAAAGAATGTAAAATATTGCTAAAACTGTTTATTAATGTGATTAAGATGAGAAATAGTAATATCACTTCAAGTCACAACTATTGGTTGAAACTAAATAATATGTTAGAGAAATATTAATTGATTGTATTACTTTTAGTATTTATTGACATATACAGTTTGATACGGACTTCTTCCTAAATAGTTATTGTTTATTGTGATAATATGTTCTTTGCTTGTATTTAAACATTTATTAAAAATAAATATGAAAAAAGAGGAATTTATTGTTGTCACATAAAAACCTGTGCCTAACAATATATGACTAGGTTGTACAGTTTTCATGCTATGGCAATTTGTTCATGAACATTTAGCAAAAGATATTATTCTGGTCTTGTATGCATTATAATATAGTATTTATAGTAAGACCAGGAAAGCACTGAGTATTGTAACTTTAAAGAATACTTCTTACTTATGACATTGCTATTTATACAGTGTTAATAGCTTTTTGTATATTGTATGCTTCTTTAAGCTGATCTTTCAAAAATGCTCTGGAATGCAATGATGTTTTGCAGGCTGGCAGAGGTGTAACATTCTAAACCATATAGGTGTTACTTCTATTTCTATGAGACTTGTATTATATACTTGAGAAATTGACCGTGACTCCCTTCAAAAGTGCAACTTCAGCATGTCTTATATCAATTATATTTGCCAGAAGGATTTCAGTGCTACAAGCTTTGCCTTTCAAATCCCATTATTTGATCTTTTATAAAGTTACAGCATCTCTGTCGATTTACCCCCATTTATGTTTAAGGTACCCACTGAGCTAAATCTTAATCAATAAATTCATCTTGGAATTCTTTTCCCTTTGTAGTCACATTCTGGCAATCCTTTTTCCTTCATATCCCCATTCTGGAGACCACTTCCTCCACTGTATAGACATACACTACCAAACAGATTCTATGTTCTAAATGCAAGAACAACCAACTCCTATCCTTTTCAAACAAAAATTGAGGCCATTAATTAATTGATTTTTTTGATAAAGCATTGTGGTCATTTCAGTTACTTTCACTATTTGTTCTGCAGTATAGTGCCAGATACATCAGACATTTGCCTTCTGAATTATTCCTTCATAGGCATGCTTGAATCAGACTCGACCTAGTCAAAGTATATTTGGGTGTCAATATTATAAAGCAGTATGTACAGACATTTCAGTGTGAGAGTCATGACTGGGCAGGACTTTCACTGAACTGGATACACTGTAACTCTGAGATGTGACATGAATGGTTTCCAAGTAGATTCAAGACATAATAACTGAGCAGTTTGTTTTATTTCATGCAGAAGGAGTAGACGGTAGTAGCATGCACATAAGGAATAGTCATAATTCTGAGGATCAGAATGGCTGAGGGGGACAACAAAAAAAATCTGAAAATGAGATTTTGTCTACAGAAATGATGAACAATGACGGTGAAAGATTATTAAGTAGAGAAAATAAGTTAAGCTTTCCAAAGGAGTCTTTTATACCAAATTGAAAAACTGAAGTCTGAGCTCATAAATGTCTTTCAGCGTCTCCCGTTAGGGGTCACCACTGTGGATCACTGGTAAGCAGATTGAGTGGCAGTGGAGTTTTTACAGTGTTGAGTTGCCAGCCTGCACACACACACACACACACACACACACACACACACACACACACACACACACACACACACACACACACACCTACCTGCATGTCTTTAAAACTCACTTGATCACAGGGAGGACATGCAGACCCCACACAGAAGGCACTCTAGCCAAGAATCAAACTGGAAAACCTCTTGCTGTGAGGCGACACCACTAACTGCTGCACCACCGTGGCTGACTTTTGCTAGAGATAAAGCGTTTCCAAAAACACTCCAGCCTTTGAATTTATGATGCTTGAGTCAACAGTACATAGACATTTTCTTTGCTTAAGTAAACACTAGTTTACTTAATCAGGAAATACCATTTTACAGTAAGTCTAATGTTGTATCTTACATTGAAGTTGGGAACTGTGGTATACTGAGCTTTGTGGCACCTCCAGGCATCCATAACAGTGAACTATGCTGCAATATAAAAATCTGATAGAGTGTGACTGCAGTTTATCCAAAGGATGCTTTTTGTAATTCCTAGGACAACAAAATGTGAACCTCTGAAGTGTAAAACTGTAGAAACAAAAGCTGAGGAACATACCAGAGGTTAGACTGTCATGCAGAACTCCCCCTACTCTAAGGTCTGAGGTTCTATGACTTTAGAGTTAATCTATATGGTTAGCAAGCACAGCATAGCATTACTGACAATGCCCTCTGCAAAAATGGCTTCAGTCATTTAACAACAAGTTTCAGAATATGCTGTTGTGCCAGTGGAACCGTACTTAATGTTACAAAGTATTGTTAAGCACAATATCAGAGCTTGCATATGTGATAAGCAGTAGAAGTGCCATCTTGCATTCTTTCTGAGTAC